>NC_057799.1:550366709-550378524 GCF_018294505.1 Triticum aestivum | reverse complement strand
CTATCGAAGCCTTTTGCTAAAAGAACCTTTCTCAGGAATGGCCAACTGACCGAATCGTAGGCCTTCTCAAAATCCAGTTTAAGGATGACAGCTTTAGAGTTACGAGATTTTAGGTCATGGACAATTTCATGATGGCAAAGGATCCCATCTAAAATAACACGCCCTTTAATGAAGGTAGACTGGTAAGGGCTGATAACTCTATGAGCGACAGGGGAGAGGCGGGTCACAAAGCCTTTAGCCGGGAACTTCGCAAAATTGTTAATCAGCGCAATTGGCCTAAACTGGGAAATCAGCTCAGCACCTTTAACCTTAGGGATCAGGGTGATCACCGCGTAGTTGAGGCGAGATATATCAATAGTGCCCAAACAAAAGCCCTGGATAACATGACAAACCAGCTGCCGCATCTGCGGCCAGAATTTCTTAAAGAAGGGGATCGAGAACCCATCCGGGCAAGAAGCAGCATTGGGATTGGCAGAATTGACCATGTCCCAAATTTCCTTATCTGAAAGAGGGATCATCAAGGCCTCATTTTCCTCTACGGAAACTTTCATATTAATATCCCACATGATGGGAGAGATAGTAAAGCCAGTAGAAGGCTTGGCCCCCAATAGAGAAGAAAAGAATTCCACCACATGAGAGAGAATTAGGGATTGGTCCGAAGATCGGACACCATTAATGATCAAGCTATTAATGTAGCAACGTCTTCTGCGACCATTGGCAATTGCAAAGAAATAGGCAGTAGGAGAATCCCCTTTTAACGTCCAGTTCAAGGTGCCACGTTGGCGCAAATAAGTTTCCGCTTGTTGATGCAACTGCATCAAGGCAGCTTCGAGGTTATAACACAGAGCCCAACCAGCGTCCGAGAGGCCCAAGGAATCAGCCGTGCGATGGAGATCCACAATCTCAGCCTCCAGAGAGTTCTTCGTCCTACGTTCCTCAGCAGCATGGTTACGAGACCAACCCCTAAGAAACTTGCGCAACTCGTAGGAACATCTATGCCAATCATCCATAGGGCCAAAGGAGCGAGGCTGAGAGGCCAAGAGTTTTACGATCTTAGTAGCCAACATGTCAGTAAAGCCCTCCACAAGTAGCCAAGAAGCATCAAACTGGAAACGGGAGGAGGATCTATCTTGATGCAGCCCAGCATCAAGAAGAAGAGGTGTGTGATCGGAGCCCACATTAACTTCAGCGAGAAGGGAGGCCCGAGGGAAAAGGGAGTCCCTCCCGGAGCAGATGAACACCTGATCCAGCACACACCTGATCGGGGTGGCCTGATGATTCGACCTGGTAAAACAGGCCCCAACCCTAGGAAGGTCGCGAATGGCACAGTTGCTGATAAAATCGTTGAAAGCATTTGCCAAAGGCCAGGAGAAGTTAGAATTACTCTTGTCCGAGGGAGCACGAAGGAGGTTTAAATCGCCACCGATAACTATCCGAATATTAACGCCTCGATCTTAGCAGAAAGTTCATCCAGAAATAGGGAAGTCAGCGAGTGATCTGCTGGGCCATAAACAACCATGAATTCCCACAGAGTGTTAAGAGACTTGTGATACACGACAATACTTTCCCAAAAGATACCATGATCAAAAGCCACAAAGTCAAACACGTCCCTTTTCGATCCAATCAGAATCCCTCTCGAGTGACCCGAAGAAGGTAGGGCATGCCAGTCAAATCTGTCCATGCCCGCAATCGCAGAAAGTTCATTGGGGGAGAAGGAATCTCTAAAGGTTTCAACTAGCCCGACTATATCAATATTATCACCACGGACAACATCTCTAATTTTGTCTCGGCACCCCCTAGCACCAAAACCCCTAATGTTCCAGAAAAGGGCTTTCATTTATAAGATAAATTCTTGATACGGAGGCTCGACCTGCTAGGGGCAGCGCAGGGTTTTGACCTTTTGGAGATGGCCCCCACTAATAGTACTGGGCTGGGGTTGGCCACCACCAACCTCCAGACCATCGACCCGATCCCTAGGAACCACAACACCCGAAGCCGCAGAGGCAACGGCCTCTTTGGCCTTAGCAAGAGCGGCCTGGGCCATCTCATTGGCCCTAATAGTAGAAAGGAGAAGAGAGGGTGGCCCATGTTCGGGATCAATAGAAACTCCCACATCAGACATGATATTTAACAGGTGATCATCAGACATAGAAGGTAAAACAAGCCGAATCGGGGAAGGGGGGAATCGGACTGTGAGCATTACCTGGGGGGTGGGAGATCCTTAGCAGCAGCACGACGCTCTGCCCGCGCCACTACCGATTCACTTGCGTCGCGCACCCGTGATAACCCACAAGTATAGGGGATCAATTGTAGCCTCTTTCGATAAGTAAAAGTGTCGAACCCAACGAGGAGCTAAAGGTAGAACAAATATTCCCTCAAGTTCTATCGACCACCGATACAACTCTACGCACGCTTAACGTTCGTTTTACCTAGAACAAGTATGAAACTGGAAGTACTTTGTAGGTGTTGTTGGATAGGTTTGCAAGATAATAAAGAGCGCATAAATAAAAAGTATGGGCTGTTTAGATAAAGACACAACTAAATTAGTTTTAGTAAAGAGCTTTTTGTCACGAGAAAGTTATTTGTCCCTAGGCAATCGATAACTAGACCGGTAATCATTATTGCAATTTTATTTGAGGGAGAGGCATAAGCTAACATACTTTCTCTTCTTGGATCATATGCACTTATGATTGGAACTCTAGCAAACATCCGCAACTACTAAAGATCATTAAGGTAAAACCCAACCATAGCATTATAAGGCATCAAGTCCTCTTTACTCCCATACGCAAACAACCTACTTACTCAGGTTTGTGCTTCTGTCACTCACGCCACCCACCATAAGCAAATCATGAACATATTGCAAACCCTACAGCGGGGATCCCTCACGCTTAAGCGACACGGAGAGCACCATAGGACAGCACCAATAATAAAACATGCAACTCAAACCAATCAAGATCATCAATTAACCCATAGGACAAAACGGATCTACTCAAACATCATAGGATAGCCATACATCATTGGGAAATAATATATAGTGTTGAGCACAATGTTTAAGTAGAGATTATAGCGGGTAAAAGAGGGGTTACACCGCTGCATAGAGGGGGGGAGAGTTGGTGATGACGGCGGTGAAGTTGTTGGTGTAGATTGCGGTGACGATGATGGCCCCGACGGTACTCCGGTGCCACCGGAAGCGAGGGGGAGAGAGCCCCCCTCCTTCTTCTTCTTCCTTGACCTTCTCCCTAGATGGGAGAAGGGTTTCCCCTCTGGTCCATGGTCTCCATGGCGTGGGAGGGGCGAGAGCCCCTCCGAGATTGGATCTGTCTCTCTTTGTTTCTGCGCTCCCAGATCTGACCTTTCACCGTTTCTTCTATAACCGGAGATCCGTAACTCCGATTGGGCTGAATTTTGGACACGATCTCTATTCGGAAATTAGCTTTCTTGCAGTGAAAGAAGGGCTCGAACCGCCTTACGGGGTGGCCACGAGGGTCCAGGGCACTTGATCAATATGTTAGTCCCAAAAATAGTATAAAAAGTTGACAAAAGTATATGAAAGTTGTAGAATATTGGCATGGAACAATCAAAAATTATAGATACGACGGAGACGTATCAGCATCCCCAAGCTTAATTCCTGCTCGTCCTCGAGTAGGTAAATGATAAAAAAGATAATTTTTTATGTGGAATGCTACCTAGCATAATCTTGATCACATAATCTAATCATGGCATGAATATTAAGACACGAGTGATTCAAAGCAATAGTCTATCATTTGACATTAGGACAATAATACTTCGAGCATACTAATAAAGCAATCATGTCTTTTCAAAATAACATGGCCAAAGAAAGTTATCCCTACAAAATCATATAGTCTGGCTATGCTCCATCTTCACCACACAAAATATTCAAATCATGCACAACCCCGATGACAAGCCGAGCAATTGGTTCATACTTTTTAATGCGCTTCAGCCTTTTCAACCCTCACGCAATACATGAGCGCAAGCCATGGACATAGCACTATGGGTGGAATAGAATATGATGATGGAGGTTTGTGTGAGAAGACAAAAAAGGAGAAAGTCTCACATCGACGCGGCTAATCAACGGGCTATGGAGATGCCCATCAATTGATGTCAATGTGAGGAGTAGGGATTGCCATGCAACGGATGCACTAGAGCTATAAGTGTATGAAAGCTCAAACTGAAACTAAGTGGGTGTGCATCCAACTTGCTTGCTCATGAAGACCTCGGGCATTTGAGGAAGCCCGTCATCGGAATATACAAGCCAAGTTCTATAATGAAAATTCCCACTAGTATATAAAAGTGATAACTCAAGAGACTCTCTATATGAAGAACATGGTGCTACTTTGACGCACAAGTGTGGTAAAAGGATAGTAACATTGCCCCTTTTCTCTCTTTTTTCCTTCTTTTTTTCTTTTTTTGTGGGCTTCTTTGGCCCCCCCTTTTTTATTTAGGCTTCTTTGGCCTCTTTTTTTTGGGGCAATGCTCTAATAATGATGATCATCACACTTTTATTTACTTACAACTCAATATTAAAACTCGATACTAGAACAAAGATATGACTCTATATGAATGCCTCCAGCGGTGTACCGAGATGTGCAATGATCTAGCGTAGCAATGACATCAAAAAACAGACAAGCCATGAAAACATAATGCTAGCTATCTTACGATCATGCAAAGCAATATGACAATAAATGCTCAAGTCATGTATATGATGATGATGGAAGTTGCATGGCAATATATCTCAGAATGGCTATGGAAATGCCATGATAGGTAGGTATGGTGGCTGTTTTGAGGAAGATATAATGAGGCTTATGTGTGATAGAGCATATCGTATCACGGGGTTTGGATGTATCGGAGAAGTTTGCACCAACTCTCGAGGTGAGAAAGGGCAATGCATGGTACCGAAGAGGCTAGCAATGATGGAAGGGTGAGAGTGCGTATAATCCATGGACTCACATTAGTCATAAAGAACTCATATACTTATTGCAAAAGTTTATTAGCCCTCGAAGCAAAGTACTACTACGCATGCCCCTAGGGGGATAGATTGGTAGGAAAAGACCATCGCTCGTCCCCGACCGCCACTCATAAGGAAGAAAATCAATAAATACCTCATGCTCCAACTTCGTTACATAACGGTTCACCATACGTGCATGCTACGGGAATCACAAACTTCAACACAAGTATTTCTACAATCCACAACTACCCACTACCATGACTCTAATATCACCATCTTTATATCGCAAAACTATTGCAAGGAATCAAACATATCATATTCAGTGATCTATAAGTTTTATGTAGGATTTTATGACTAACCATGCGAATGACCAATTCCTGTCATCTCTCTAAATCGATATAAGTGAAGCAAGAGAGTTTAATTCTTTCTACAAAAGATATGCCCACGCTCTAACAAGTACTCCCTCCGTAAACTAATATAAGAGCGTTTAGAATACTAAAATAGTGATCTAAACGCTCTTATATTAGTTTACAGAGGGAGTATAAGTGAAGCAAAAGAGCATTCTACAAATGGCGGTTTTCTATGTGAAGAGAAACATGCAATCCAAACTTCAAATGATATAAGTGAAGCACAAGAAGCATTCTATAAAGCCATACTCAAAAGATATAAGTGAAGTGCAAAGAGCATTCTATAAATCAACCATGGACTATCTCATACCAGCATGGTGCATAAAAAGAAAAGAAAAAACTAATTGCAAAAGACGCTCCAAGATTTGCACATATCGCATGAACGAAACGAATCCGAAAACGTACCGATATTTGTTGAAGAAAGATGGGATGCCTTCCTGGGCATCCCCAAGCTTAGACGCTCGAGTCTCCTTGAATATTTACTTGGGGTGCCTTGGGCATCCCCATGCTTGAGCTCTTGCCTCTCCTCTTTATCCTCATATCAAAACATCCTCGACCTTCGAACACTTCATCCACACAAAACTTTAACGGAAAACTCGGTAAGATCCGTTAGTATAATAAAGCAAATCACTACTCTAAGTACTGTTGCAAACCAATTCATATTTTGTTTTTTCATTTTAGCTACTGTAATATAACTTTTCCATGGCTTAATCCACTAACAGAAATTGATAGTTTCATCAAAACAAGCAAACTATGCATCAAAAACAGAATCTGTCTAAAACAGAACAGTCTGTAACAATCTGAACATTAACCATACTTCTGGTACTTCAAACATTCTACCAAAATTAGGAATAATAAACAATTTATATAGAAAGACAGTGCAAAAATTTTCAGAACCATTTGACGTTCCAGTAAAAAATGTAAAATCGCGCACTACAGCCAAAGTTTCTGTCCTGCACCGTACAAACCAACAAGCATTGTAAACATCCTAAAGGCAAACCTTGGGACATTATTTTTATAATACAATGGAATTGTACAAGGGGATAATTATTTTTGTTGAAAAGTTTCTGTAATCAAGATTCACAAAGTTTCCGTGAGCATGAACAAAGTTCAAGGAGCTCTCCCACTTCAACAATGCTTGTCTTTCTCACTTTCACTTTCCTTTTTGAAAAGTTTTAGGTTCCCCTCTTTATTTTTTTGTTTTTAAAATATATAAAAGCACTCAACAGAAATAAATGACTCTCTAAAACTTCCGGGTTGTCTCCCTGGCAGCGCTTTCTTTAAAGCCATTAAGCTAGGCATATAGTGCTCAAGTAGTGAATCCACCCGGATCCCAAGGTATATCAAAGCCAATTTTAATTAACAATGGTTTGGAATTTAGTAGTGAGCACAAAGCAACATATATCATGTAATGACGAAGTCTAACTCTCTTCCTATGCATCGGCATGTCATAAAAGAACAATTCATGCACGCCAAGTAAAGGCCAATGCATAGTATAAACAGTTTCTTGCAATTTTATCATGTTGGAAACATAGAGAGGTGGAGATATAGTTCCTCTCTCATAATAATTGCAAGTAGGAGCAGCAAGCACATGCATATTATATCTATCAAAATCATCATGTGCAATGGTAAAAGGCAACACATCAATATAATCCTTAATAAGTGCAAACTTCTCCGATATAGTTTAGTTTGGAGAATTCAAAAAGATAATAGGACCATCATGCGTGGGTGCAATAGCAACAATTTCATGTTTAACATAAGGAACTATAGCAAGTTCATCTTCATAAGCATAATTCATATTGGCATCTCGGCCACAAGCATAGCAAGCATCATCAAAAAGGGATATTTCAAGAGAATCAAGGGGATCATAGCAATTATCATAGCAATCATCCTTCGGTAAGCACGAAGGGAAATTAAACAATGTATGAGTTGAAGAGTTACTCTCATTACAAGGTGGGAACGGGTGATCAATCCTCTCTTCCTCCTTTTGTTCTTCGCTCTCCTTCTCATTTTTTTCATCTAATGAGCTCACAGTTTCAGTAATTTCTTCTTCCATAGTTTCCTGCAAAATATTAGTCTCTTCTTGGACAGCGGAGACTTTCTCAATAAATGCATCAATATTGGAATTATATTCATAATTCTCATAGCAATATTTAAGGATAGCTAAATTTTCAGGTCTATAATCAGCATCATAAAGATTTTCACACTCTTTAAATACATATTCAATTTCATAAGCACCCATAAAAGCAACAAATTCTTCTATTTGTTCCACATCATAGTAATCATATATACCTGTAGCATAAGAAGCCAAGGTTTCATTATCATTAAATTTGCATAAAAAGGGAAGGTGTGGAGCCTTCATCCTAGAGCAACAAGTATAATCATAACTCAAGCATACTTGCCGAGCATACCACTTCAACATATAAATTTGATCCCATAATAGTTTCCCTTTTTGAGTCAAGCGATAATCCCTAAAGTATTCACATTGATCCAACGTGTCTCCCATTACTAGATTGAATGGGGTTTTCTCAGGATTATCAAAGTAGTACATAATGTCTGTCACATAACGAGCATCGAGGGTTTTAGGAGGTTCCCCATCTCCATGAGTAGCAAGTAAACCTAATTTTTTTTTGGTATTTCGTGTTCCATATCCATAACTAAAGATAGAGAACAACTAAGAACATCAAATAAAAATTACTTAGTAATAAAGCAAACAAGCACACACGAGAATATTCACCCCACACTATAACTCCCCGGCAACGGCGCCAGAAAATGGACTTGATAACCCACAAGTATAGGGGATCAATTGTACCCTCTTTCGATAAGTAAGAGTGTCGAACCCAATGAGGAGCTAAAGGTAGAACAAATATTCCCTCAAGTTCTATCGACCACCGATACAACTCTACGCACGCTTAACGTACGCTTTACCTAGAACAAGTATGAAACTAGAAGCACTTTGTAGGTGTTGTTGGATAGGTTTGCAAGATAATAAAGAGTGCGTAAATAAAAATTAGGGGCTGTTTAGATAAAGACACAACTAAATTAGTTTTAGTAAAGAGCTTTTTGTCACGAGAAAGTTATTTGTCCCTAGGCAATCGATAACTAGACCGGTAATCATTATTGCAATTTTATTTGAGGGAGAGGCATAAGCTAACATACTTTCTCTTCTTGGATCATATGCACTTATGATTGGAACTCTAGCAAGCATCCGCAACTACTAAAGATCATTAAGGTAAAACCCAACCATAGCATTATAAGGCATCAAGTCCTCTTTACTCCCATACGCAAACAACCTACTTACTCGGGTCTGTGCTTCTGTCACTCACGCCACCCACCATAAGCAAATCATGAACATATTGCAAACCCTACAGCGGGGATCCCTCACGCTTGCGCGACACGGAGAGCACCATAGGACAGCACCAATAATAAAACATGCAACTCAAACCAAGCACAATCATCAATTAACCCATAGGACAAAACGGATCTACTCAAACATCATAGGATAGCCATACATCATTGGGAAATAATATATAGTGTTGAGCACAATGTTTAAGTAGAGATTACAGCGGGTAAAAGAGGGGTTACACCGCTGCATAGAGGGGGGAAGAGTTGGTGATGACGGCGGTGAAGTTGTTGGTGTAGATTGCGGTGACGATGATGGCCCCGGCGGTACTCCGGTGCCACCGGAAGCGAGGGGGAGAGAGCCCCCCTCCTTCTTCTTCTTCTTCTTCCTTGACCTTCTCCCTAGATGGGAGAAGGGTTTCCCCTCTGGTCCATGGTCTCCATGGCGTGGGAGGGGCGAGAGCCCCTCCGAGATTGGATCTGTCTCTCTGTCTCTCTCTGTTTCTGCGCTCCCAGATCTGGCCTTTCACCGTTTCTTTTATAACCGGAGATCCGTAACTCCGATTGGGCTGAATTTTGGACACGATCTCTATCCGGAAATTAGCTTTCTTGCGGTGAAAGAAGGGCTCCATCCGCCTTACGGGGTGGCCATGAGGTTCCAGGGCGCGCCTGACCCCCTGGGGCGCGCCCCGCTGCCTCGTGGCCCCCTCGGGCATCGTATCGCGTTGATTCTTCTTCCCAAAAATCATAAATATTCCAAAAAAATCTCCGTCAGTTTTTATCCCGTTTGGACTCCGTTTGATATGTATTTTCTGCGAAACAAAAAACATGCAACAGACAGGAACTGGCACTGGGCACTGGATCAATATGTTAGTCCCAAAAATAGTATAAAAAGTTGCCAAAAGTATATGAAAGTTATATAATATTGGCATGGAACAATCAAAAATTATAGAAACGACGGAGACGTATCAATCCGCCTGCCCTTGCGGGCCGTGGAGGTAGGCGACCGGATCGAAGGTGAACGAGCCATGGGGGAGGCCGAGGCAGACCCGAGCGAGACACCGACCCCAGATCCTTGTCAAGGCGATGGCAATCGCCCGTCATAGACTGCTTGGAGCCTGAGGAGGCCCTGCTCTTCGCAGAGAATTGCCGCACCATAGATTTCTTCTTTCTCTTGGACTGGGATACATCATCAGTACGCACAGGAGAAGGAGGCAGATCCTCAATGCCAGAGCGAGTGGGAGAGAGCGGGCAGCCTGGGAGGTTGGAGCAGACTCTCGAGATGGGAGTAACTGTGGCCGTGGGCCCCCTTGTGCAGCAACCCCTCCTCAGAAGGCGCCAGGGGAGCAGAAACTGGAGCAGCCACCGTCTCGCGTGGCGCCTTGTCAATAGGAGCATTAGATTTGAAGAGTTCTCGCTCAGATTCTTCCAACCCGTCCCATTCAGATTGTGTGAAGCGTGGATCCGAGCCCCCACTAGGGTTCTGCCCACCCATAGAGCCATCACCATTCTTGTCCTGCTTGTCATCACCATTCTTGTCCTGCTTGTTCGCGGGATTGGAAGGAGGAGGAGGGGGGGGGGTTGGAAAGCCTCTGCCCCCTCCAGCCGAACCCACAGCCTAACACCATCAGGAGAGGGGAACACGTCAATAGAGCCACAAACACATATCGGATCCACACACCAAATCTTGATTCAAACCGGGCCAATCTTATCCAGAGAGTCAGCATCAACTTCCATAGGTTTCCCGATCAGAGCACCGAAAGCCATCAGAAAGGAGGACGAGCGAAGGCCCACTGGAACGTCATCCACAAGCACCCAAACCTGAGAGAGCGGGCCAACTGCTTTAACACCACAAGAAGCAACCTTCACCGAGACCACCAACTGATTGAGAGGAAGGGTGAAGCTAGTGCAAGACACGATCATGCGGAGACACTCTTTGGAGGGGAAGACTACGGAAAAAAGTCAGAGAGCTGGTTCACTTGCCAATCCCATCCATCAACATCCCAGATCTGAAGCCCTTCAAGCAGAGTTTGGGGGGGAGATTTTTTGGCCTTGAACCGTGACAATGGTGGCGTTGGAGAGGGAAGGGGCGGTCACCACCAAAGGGAGATCGCAATCCAGAGCAAAAAACAAGCAACCAGGGAGACCCGTCCCAAAGTTGACAAAGGACGGTGGCTTCTGACGGTTCTAACAGTTGACAGTGAGGTGCCCATCGGAGTGGCAGATCAGGCAGAAAGGTGGATTGGTGCATCTTGACTAGAAGTGCCCAGGCTGGTGGCACGCAAATCAAGTGAGAGCGGAGGGGTTACTTGGGGTAGAAGAGTTAGGGCGATGCAGCGGAGGGGAAGGAGGAGGAGGAGGGAGGATGCCATCCCCCAAGCCCGATGAGGAGGACGAGCCGGGGAGAGGGCCAGGAGGGCGCCGGGCCGGACCAAAGAAGGAGCGCGGGGGCGGGCGAAGCCCAACCCCAGCAGCCGCAGGACGAGGGGCCTGCCGCATCAGACCAGAAGGACCACGCCCCAAGCCCGAGGCTGGTAGAGAACCCGACAAAGAGGACCGGCCCACGCCGCCCGCCGCCGCCGCCGCCTCCCAAGGATCCAGCGCCGGAGGACACGCCAACCTAGATCCAGCGCCTTGAGGGCCAGATCCAGGCGGGGCACGCTCGCGCTCCACGCGTTGGAGCCACTCCGGACTGGCAGCTGACGCAGCACGGTCGCGAGCCACTTGCTCACGAGTCGTCTGCTCCGCCTCCAGCTTGGAACGAAGGGAGGCCTCGAGCTCCAGATCAACGCCCGAGCCCGGCGACTCCTCACACCAGCGCTTGCTACCAGAGACCGCGTCACTCGACGAGCCCCTGGATTTGTCCATGGCGAGGGCCGCCGTGAAGGAGAGAGGAGGGGTGGGGAAGGGGTGGATCTGACTAGGCGATGGATGGGAGCATGATATCTACGCAGATCAGCGGCGGAAGCTGGAAACCCTAGGAGGGGGACAGAGCCACGGGGCACCCATAAATAGCCCGACCGAGCCAACCCTAACTGGGCCTGGCAGGCCACCTGGGCCGGGGGGTGGGGTACAGACCAAAGGTAAACTACACATGGCC
>NC_057799.1:550358773-550366526 GCF_018294505.1 Triticum aestivum | reverse complement strand
TAGAGAGGGGGGAGAGGGCCGAGCACACACGAGCGGGCCAGGAGGCCCCAGAGGCCCAAGATCCAGCCCCCACACGACCCACTAACTAGCGGGGGAGAGACCAGATCAAGGGCAAGCGCCGCCGCCACCACGGAGCACCCAGGCGCCACAGCCGCCGGCGACGGCGACACGGAGCCAGAGAAGGGGGGAAGGGCTACCCACGCCCGGAGCGACACCCAAAATCCCAGATCCGGGCGAGGGGAGGGGGAACTTACTAGACTTGCGACGACGGCGAGAGACACGGACCCAGCCAGCGTCCGCCACCGGAGACACCACCGGCCGGCCCCGGCCCCCAGGAGCAAACTTGCGGGAGCGAGGAGCGCCAAGGGGAACGGAGGCCAGCAGGGAGAGACCGGCGAGGGCGCAGCCACCTCATCCGAGGAAACATCCTCATCGGAGTCGAGAGCCCAAAAACGAGAGCCCAGCGACTGCGAGGGAAGGGGGAGCGTGGGTCGCGGCGCCAGCAAGGGAGCAGGGGACAACGGGTCGGGCACGGAGGATGTGACCGGACGAGAGGGCGACGGTGAGCCTAGTGCAGCAGGGGGCGAGAGGGCGGCGGGGAAGGGGAGGGGGAGAGGGGAGCAGGAGTGGGAGAGAGCAGAGCCATCCCAACCGGAGGATAAGGTGGAGTTTTAAGTTTTTGTTGATCAGTGTTGCAGATAAAGAACAATGTCCGTTGTTACTGATTTTTGTACTAGTTTGGATGAGGAGTTGAGACCCAGGCACAGATTCGAGAGGATCGAGAGTCATGGAGTCGTGCCAATATCGATATGTCCATTTATGGACAGATCCAGCAGATGCATGCAACGCTGCTATGAAAGCCAAATGATGCGCTCGCCACGGCCTCCAGATCTACCCTCTGTGTGCTATTCATGCTTGCATGACGAGGACACTGTCGATCATATCCGGGCGCGCTGTGTCTATGCGAGAGAAGTCTGGCTCTCGCACACATGCTCCGGCACACTGCAGATCAACATCTTCGGCCGCCCTGCCAGTACCGACACATTCGGAGATTGGTGGCTCAACTCCAGGAAAGATATTCAGGGCAAGGGGAAGTGTGGTTTTGACTCTCTGGTCACTGAGACGGCTTGGTCATTGTGGAAGCAAAGAAACGCTAGTCTTTCATAGGCTCGATCAGTTTAAGGGGGCCACCAGAGCTTGCCATGTTTATCCTAGATGAGATCAAATATTGAAAGCCAACGGGTATTGGTGTAGGGGTTTAGATCGATTAGTGAGGAGTTAGTTTAAGTTTGTTTTGGTTGATGTGGGTGTTCGGATGATTGATGTCTGCATCAATTGAAGGTTTCTTGTAATCTATTTGCTCGTCTGTATAAAAATATGATACGTCATTGACGTACTCTTGAAAAAAACTGATAGACAACTCTTGCATTGGCACATGGCAAAGCTTTGACACGTCCCAGATGCTCCACCACGACACAAATTAATGCCACTAACAAAGATAATAACCGACTGCCTATAGGTGTGCGCCAAGGCGCTCCTTTAGCACTAGTAATAATCCAAATAAGTGGCCGAGCTTCATGGGCCAAAGGGGGCCATTGTCCCCCTACTCTAGAAAAACTACTAAGTGTATCCCTAATTATTAGGGCAGCGCTGGGGCCCGGCGCGCCGGCCCAACAGTTGGGCCGGTCGCCTCCCGGCCGTTCGATGCGAGCAACTATTGCCGTTGGATTGGAGCTTCTCGTGTCATTTTCTCTCAAAAAACCCTATCTGACGAAGCAAGCAGGAAAAGGAGCAGTGGCGCCGCCGGTACTCGCCATGAACGAGCGACCGACCAACCTCGAACCCGGTTGCCTCCCGCATCCTGGCCGGTCGCCTCCCGCCGACTTGCTTCGCTAGCTGGCCGAAAAATGTTTGGAGACGGCGCGCCGCACTCGCCCTCGGCCGCCGCACCCTCGTCCTCGGCCGCCTGCACTTGCCGGCCACCCCACGCCACCTCGTGCTCGCGCTCGGCTGCCCGTGCTCGCTGCCTTTTGTCGCCCATGAGGAAGATGCCTCGCTGGTCGCAAAGCCTAACCATCACTGCCGCAACAATTTTTGTCGATGGTCATAGCAAACACCAACGACGGTTGCAACAAAAATCATAGTCGCCTCATAGCAAAATTTGACGACGAGGCCGCGCGTCTTCTCCGGCGCCAGTAGTTGCCGGTTGCAGCACCCCATCCCCCCAATGTCATCTCCAACATCTACAGGTGGTGGTTCTAGCAAAAAAACTCAGCCAGTTGTAGCAAAAAATCCCATCACCGGTCGTAGCAAACCACCGCTCAACATAGACCCAACGAAAACAAAGTCGACGTCGCCAGTAGTAGCAACCACATTTGCTGGTTCCAGCATTCATAGCTGTGGTTGCCGCACACACAGTGGCGCCGCCACCATCACAACACGGTTGCCGCCGGTGGTAGCTGCCGCGAACGCCGGTTGAAGCTCTGGTTTAGCCGTTGAAGCTTTTTCAGGCGACGGATGTAGCATTTTCAGCTGTCGGTTTCAGCTTTTTTGCGGTTGTGCTATGCCCGCCCCAGCTTCCTGTGTGGTGTTGAAGCTTTTTAACATATTGTATGTAGCTTTCTAGGACGCCGGTTGTAGCAAAAATCGAGTATGGGTACAGCAAAAATCATCGTCTCCGCCGTGACGGGTTGGAGCTCCGCCGTGAATGGACGTAGCAAGAAAGTTCGCCGGACGTAGCAAAAGCCCATGACGGTTGCAACAAAGAAAATCGCCGCCGCCGTCGCAAGGTCACAACTCGGGCATGGATGAACATAGCAAAAATCCTCGCCGGCTGTAGCAAAATCTGACGGCGATGGCATAAAAATCGTCATCTCCGTTTGGTTGCAACTCGCCATCAGAGGTAGCCGTCCCTCGCCGTCGACCGGTTGAAGCTTTTTCTATCGCTGGTTCGGGCACGCACGTCGTTGGGTTCAACTTGCTCGAGGGAACCATTCATGGCGGCCTCGAGCCTTTTCGTGTGGAGAAGTAAGGAAAAAAGGTAGGTAATGGGAGGAGGTAGGGGAAAGGGAGCAGCTTGCTCGAGGGAACAATTCATGGCGGCCTCAAGCCTTTTCGTGTGGAGAAGGAAGGAAAAAAGGTAGGTGATGGGAGGAGGTAGGGGAAAGGGAGCAAGAGGAGGAGGTAGGGGAAAAGCAGCGAGCGGCGCAGCCATGAATCACGGGCAGTTTCGTTCGGTGAGAGAAAAATAAGAAAGGAGAAGGAACGAGGGGCTGAGGAGAACGAAGAAGGAAGAGATAAGGCACGCGATTTTTTTAGTGCATGGGTCCACTCCTTACGTGTCGCAATGTGAATCGTTAAAGGGTTGCGCGCGTGGATGCGACCGGCCGAATGTTCGGCCGGCGCCCCGGCCACAAATGATTACCTAATTATTAGCATCAATATCTAATGCTTTTCAGAGTTTGTGCATAATTTGTCTTCTTCGCTCCCTTTATTCTGATTAGCCTCCTCAACAATTTTCATCAAACTCCACCACTGATCCAGATTGTGTAGTTTATGCTAAGCCGATCTAGTGAAACTCATTGTGCATCGACCAAGGAGTAGAGCTTAGTCGTTGCTAGGTTAATTATAGCCCATCACATATTCAATTTACACAAGTCTTGTATTTTGTTGGTATTGCTTTCTCAATGACTTTGAAACTCACATCCATCACAGGACTGAGAACCATCAGGATTTGTGACAACACTGAGTTTGATATTTGTGCGAAGTAACATTAGCAATGTAGTTTTCGATAAAGAGAATATATTAATATCGCGATGATACCAAATACATCTTCGGGAATTTGCCAAGTGCATTTTGTTAAGTAGGCATGAGTAACTGTTGGATTGGTATCTCAATATGAATGAAGCTGCAGTGCTCCTTTGCTTCCACGTCCCGTGTCTTGGAGGGAGCTGGGGCGCGTCTTACAACTACACTGGAGGCAGAATGTCTCACCTAGTGTCGTGCCGTGGCATGTGGACTGTCAAGTATTGTGTTTGAAGCATGAAAATACGCTAACATGTAGTATGCAAAAAATAATAGTAAATTATTGTGGTCCAAACAACATGAAGTCCATGCATTCGATTTTTCATAAAAAAGAAGCACCTGCCTAGTGGAATTTTCAAAAAAGACCACCTATGAACGAAAATGTCAAAAAAGACCCCATGCACCATGGCGGCAAGTGCGCCAGCCGACACGTAGCACCTACCGCCACCGGCTCTGGAGGCAGAGCCTCAGCTGCACAGAATTTCAGCTAATGGCCAACACGTAGCACCTACCGCCACCGGCGCTGGCGGCAGCCTCAGCTGCACAGAATTTCAGCTAATGGCGCACGCGGAAGGGGAACGGGCTGGCGAGGTGGCATCTGCCGCCATGCTTCCTGGCGGCAGCCTGGTCTGCTTGCCATGCTACACTTTCTTCTGGTGATATCTAAATGTGCTACTGTAGAAGATTATAAGCTTTGACATATCCACTGTAAAATGTGAATTGTACGGCTGCCGCCGAACAACACAACCACCATACTAGATGGACCCTTTGGCATCTTTTAGTGATGGAGCAGCGGCGTCTCAGGTAAGTGCATGACTTTTTTTATGCAGCGCATCATGGAAAAGCAGCATAGGTTGCCGCCAGGGAGCATAGCGGCAGGTGCCATGTCGCCAGTCCGTTCCATTTTCGCGTGCGCCAACGGCCGAAAATTCTGTGCAGCTGAGGCTGCCGCCTGAGCTCGTGGCGGCAGGTGCCACATGTTGGTTGGTGTCTTTTTGATATTTTCGTTCGCAGGAGGTCTTTTTTAACAATTTCACTGAGTAGATGGTCTTTTTTGACGAGAATTCCATGCATTCATGTGACAATTAAACTAATTCTAGTGTATTCTACCATTCTAGCCTTGATTTCCTCCTTAGAAAATCATGAACATCAATAAGGACAAGACTACAAGCCCCTTTTAGTGTGTGTAAAGTGCCATCGCTTTCCAAGACTAACGCTCCATTTCATGAGTTGTGTGAAAGAAAATTTATACAGATGAAAATGCAGAACATGCAGGAATAAGAAAAACAATAGATTTAGGATGCAAGTTTTTTTCAAATATATTAATTAATTAAGAAGAAGAGAATTGTCCAGCGAATTGATGAAAAACCGGGCGGAAATCGAGACATATAGACCACATGCGGACTACTCACTTAAAAAAAACTCCACGACCCCATGGGCAGCCCGACAAACATACCTAACGTGTAAGAACCACGACTCCTCGCACTTCTACGTCGCAAAGAAACCCCCAACAAATGCAATGTTGAAGGCAACAGACACCACCAAATCCATGGAGATGAGCCAACCGGAGATGGTGGTCGAAGAGATTGAGTATCAATCATTAAGCAGCCACATATGCCTTACTAATGGCGTCACTCTTCTTGCCTATGCTCCTGAGAGCCTTCTTTACCTTCTTGATTTTGCTTGTAGAAGCCTCCTCCGCTAGGAGACAAGTAATCGCCTTGCCAGACCCATGTTGGAGATATGCCCTAGAGGCAATCATGTATGATGATATTTCTTATGTGTTTATGAATAAAGATAGTGCTTGGACATTATCAATGATGTGTATTAGCAAGTACGTGACTTGTTTGTGGGACTATGCATTGTATGATGACTGTCCTAAAAGATCCCTAGTCGAAAGGGCTATGTGGACGCGCAGCCGACTAGACTAGCATATGACACGGTCGATGGCTTGGTCTCACTAGCCATGGAGCATTGGATGCTAACCGGATAATATGGACTCGAAAGGATCTGGTCGGATTCGACGTAGTCGGATCCGAGTCGAGATAAGGTCCGAGTCGGACAGACCCAACTATGAGACACAACGATATGTCATCTGTGAGTCTCTAGTACAACATACGTTCTATGTCCTAAGATCTGAGCTGGTGCATGTACTCGGGATGATGACAGGCCTGCTTTGGGCCGGCCAAACGCTACTCCGTAACTGGGTAGTTACAAAGATAGGTTTCATGCTTGTCCAGACCCATGCTACGAGACATGGTGCAGCAAGATGGGATTTTCCCCTCCGATCAGGAGAGATATACTCTGGACCCCTCGTGTGATCCGACCAGGATAAGCATGGCCATGCGACAAGGATTATGAGATAATCCGGTTTGTGGTCGGCATCACTGGAACGAGAAAGACGTCTGGCTAGCACAAGGATGACAGACTCGCCTTGAGCCCGACAACATATATCGTGTGGCAAAAGAAATGGAAGTGTGATGTACAGGTTCGCCAACCGGCTTCATTGTCTACTTGGTGATCGGCACGCCTTGCTAGAGGCCGCTACCAGCCGAGCAGGTCGGAGGTGATCCGACCTGCGACCAAGCCGACTTGAACCTAAGGGGCCGCGCTCTTAAGGGAAGGAACCTATGAGGCCGGATCGGACTCCACGAGTCAGATGTGATCCTACTCGGACTCAGATCCCGGCCGAACAGATTTTGGTCTTTAGGGTCCGTGCGAGGCTCAAGTGTTGAGCCCGCGACGGACGCCTATATAAAGTGGAGGTGCGGCGCACTCATTCGATTGATATCTTCGGCGCTGTCACTAGGGTTTGCATGTGTTGCGAATAGACACCTCCACTCGCCGCCGGTTGTGTGATCGGACCTAGCAGTCCACCGCACGATGTTCCTCCTACACGCGTGGATACCGTTCGAGGCGGTGCACTTGCGCCGCTCCGGCGAACTTGTACGTGGGATCCGACGACCGGCTGTTCGAGGGAGATTGGACGAGGAGGAGACGAACCACGCGGACGCGCTGCCCCAACTCTTCTTCCGCTGCATGGCACTGCGCATCTAGTGGTAACGATCCGTGATCCATTCCCGTAGCATGTTCCTGGTTGTTCTGCGCGTAGGAAAATTTTAATTTGCAGTCGGCGCACCCTACGGTAGAACTCAACAACCCAGGGCTAGCTACCTCCAAGTAGGCGAGCTAGCCTATTTGGTCGCACGCGAGCCATGGAACGGATCCGGCGCATGCATGCTTGATCTCATTTTGTTGGAGTTTGCGTGCTCCTTCAATACTAGGAAAAGTCCTACTAGTGGCGCACCAGTTTTGCCTACTAATGGTGCACTACTGGTGCGCCACTAGTACCACGCCACTAGTATTAAATACTAATGGCGCACCACTGGTGTGCCATTAGTATCTGGTATACTAATGGCGCACCACTGGTGCGCCATTAGTATAGGCCACGGTGCGCCATTAGTATAGGCCACTCGTGCGCCATTAGTATTTTTGAATTTTGAAGGCGGGAAAATAGTAGTGGCGCACCGTCTAACCCCCACCGTGCGCCATTAGTATCTTTGAATTTTGAATTTGGATCTGGATCGCGATTTTTTTGCCTATTTTTTTGCTCTTTTTTTGCTCATTTTTTTGCACGATATTTTTTCAAAAAAATTTCTCGTTTTTGGATCTTCTACGTTCTTTTGCCGTGTTCTTTTGCCAGAGAGGAGTTCGCCGGAGAGGAGGAGGAGGAGGTCACCGGAGAGGCGCTCGCCTACATCGCCGGAGAGGAGGAGGAGGTCGCCGGAGAGGAGTTCACCGAAGCATCGGAGAGGAGGAAGGAGAAACCATGAGGGAAGGGGAGGAGAGGAGGGAGGAGGAGCTCACCGGAGAGGAGGGAGGAGGAGCTCACCGGAGAGGAGGTAGGAGAAACCGTGGGGGAGGGGAGGAGAGGAGGGAGGAGGAGGTC
>NC_057799.1:550355222-550357895 GCF_018294505.1 Triticum aestivum | reverse complement strand
GATGAAATGCCCGAGAGCCTGAAACAAACATGATATGAAGTGTCCGAGCCACACTTGAGCTTTCTCATTTATTTTTCCTCCGCGATCGCGGTTAGCAACTTGAACCTTTCATGTGTCATTGATAAAATATGCATGTGTGTAGTTCATTGTTTAATTTGTATTATTTCTAGCTAGTTAGTTTAACAAATGCATGATGGTTAATTATATACTTTATATAATAATAATGCAGATGAATCGGCAATGGATGTACGGTCCCCGACTCTCCGGCGAGTTCACTACGGGTTTGAAAGATTTCCTCGTAGTGGCAAATGCGAACAAGCAGCAAGGTTTTATTATCTGTCCATGTGCTGTCTGTAAGAACCAGAAGGGTTACTCCTCCTCAAGAGACGTTCACATGCACCTGCTTCGGCACGGTTTCATGCGAAGCTATAATTGTTGGACCAAGCATGGAGAAAGAGGGGTTAGAATGGAAGAAGATGAAGAAGGGGATGATATCGATGACAACTATCATGATCATTTCGGTGATACTTTCATGGAGGATGATGCTGAAGGTGGGGAAGGGTGAGGTGAAGGTGAAGAAGAGGCACATGATGAGCCCGCTGATGATCTTGGTCGGACCATTGCTGATGCACGGAGACGCTGCGAAACTGACAAGGATAGGGAGAATTTGGATCGCATGTTAGAGGATCACAAAAAGTCGTTGTATCCAGGATGCGATAATAGTCTGAAAAAGCTGGGCTGCACACTGGATTTGCTAAAATGGAAGGCACAGGAAGGTGTAGGTGACTCATCATTTGAAAATTTGCTGAAAATGTTGAAGAATATGTTTCCGAAGAATAACGAGTTGCCCGCCAGTACGTACGAAGCAAAGAAGGTTGTCTGCCCTCTAGGTTTAGAGGTTCTGAAGATACATGCATGCATTAACGACTGCATCCTCTACCGCGGTGAATACGAGAATTTGAATGAATGCCCTGTATGCACTGCATTGCGTTATAAGATCAGAGGCGATGACCCTGGTGACGATGTCGAGGGCGAGAAACCCAGGAAGAGGGTTCCCGCCAAGGTGATGTGGTATGCTCCTATAATACCATGGTTGAAACGTCTGTTCAGGAACAAAAAGCATGCCAAGTCGTTGCGATGGCACAAAGAGGACCGTAAGTCCGACGGGGAGTTGGGACACACCGCTGATGGAACGCAATGGAGAAAGATCGACAGAGTGTTGAAAGATTATGCAGCTGACGCAAGGAACATAAGATTTGGTCTAAGTACTGATGGCATGAATCCTTTTGGCGAGCAGAGCTCCAGCCATAGCACCTGGCCCGTGACTCTATGCATCTACAACCTTCCTCCTTGGTTGTGCATGAAGCGGAAGTTCATTATGATGCCAGTGCTCATCCAGGTCCAAAGCAACCCGGGAACGACATCGATGTGTACCTAAGGCCATTAGTTGATGAACTTTTACAGTTGTGGGCCAGACATGGTGTACGTGTCTGGGATGAGCACAAAGGAGAGGAATTTGACCTACGAGCGTTGCTTTTTTAACCATCAACGATTGGCCTGCTCTCAGTAACCTTTCGGGACAGACAAATAAGGGATACAATGCATGCACGCACTGCTTACATGATACTGAAAGTGCACGTTTGGTTAATTGTAAGAAGAACGTGTACCTGGGTCATCGTCGATTTCTTCCCCGAAATCATAACGTAAGAAAGAAAGGCAAGCATTTCAACGGCAAGGCAGATCACCGGCCGAAGCCTGCGGAACGTACTGGTGCTGAGATATTTGATATGGTCAAGGATTTGAAAGTCATCTTTGGAAAGGGTCCTGGCGGACAATCAGTTCCGCGGGGAGTTGACGGGCACGCACCCATGTGGAAGAAGAAATCTATATTTTGGGAGCTATAATATTGGAAAGTCCTAGATGTCCGCTCTGCAATCGACGTGATGCATGTTACGAAGAATATTTGCGTGAACCTGCTAAGCTTCTTGGGCGTGTATGGGAAGACAAATGATACAAAGGAAGCACGGCAGGACCAGCAACTTTTGAAAGACCCAGATGACCGGCATCCGGAATGGTTTCAAGGTCGTGCCAGCTACGCTCTTACCAAAGAAGAGAAGGTCATTTTTTTTGAATGCCTGAGCAGTATGAAGGTCCCGTCTGGCTTCTCGTCGAATATAAAGGGAATAATAAACATGGCGGAGAAAAAGTTCCAAAACCTGAAGTCTCACGACTGCCACGTGATTATGACGCAATTGCCTCCGATTGCTTTGAGGGGGCTCCTACCGGAAAATGTTCGAGTAGCCATTGTGAAGCTATGTGCATTCCTCAATGCAATCTCTCAGAAGGTAATCAATCCAGAAGATCTACCACGGTTACAGAACGATGTGGTCCAATGCCTTGTCAGTTTCGAGTTGGTGTTCCCACCATCCTTCTTCGATATTATGACGCACCTCCTGCTCCACCTAGTCGAAGAGATTTCCATTCTCGGTCCTGTATTTCTACACAATATGTTCCCCTTTGAGAGGTTCATGGGAGTATTAAAGAAATATGTTCGTAACCGTGCTAGGCCAGAAGGAAGCATCGTCAAGGGCTATGGAAATGAGGAGGTAATTGAGTTCTGTATTGACTATGTTCCTGACCTTAAGCCGATTGGTATTCCTCAATCGCGGCACG
>NC_057799.1:550353429-550354314 GCF_018294505.1 Triticum aestivum | reverse complement strand
CACCGGAGAGGAGGTAGGAGAAACCGTGGGGGAGGGGAGGAGAGGAGGGAGGAGGAGGTCGCCGGAGAGGAGGAGGGTAGTATGGTGGAGGAGAGAAGGGGAGATGGAGTGGAGGAGAGGAGGAGATAGAGTGGAGGAGAGGTGGAGTGGAGGAGAAGA
Source organism: Triticum aestivum (assembly GCF_018294505.1). Taxonomy (NCBI): domain Eukaryota; kingdom Viridiplantae; phylum Streptophyta; class Magnoliopsida; order Poales; family Poaceae; genus Triticum; species Triticum aestivum. Next base: position 550,354,155 of record NC_057799.1, on the reverse strand, counting down.
ATGAAGAGGTAAGGAGGAGAGGACCACGCCCAGCCATATATACGGCATAGTAATGGCGCACCGTGGGCAGGTGCGCCATTACTAACTTTTTTTTGATTTATTTTGAATTTTGAAGGCGGGAAGATAGTAATGGCGCACCATGGGCAGGTGCGCCATTAGTAAGTTTGAATTTTTTTGAAATTTTTTCCCTCTCCAGATCTTAAAAGCCCCGTATCTTTTTTTCTGTTAGGTTTTTGAGGATTTTGAAAATGTTTAACGGGGTTCCCACGGTTAAATTCGGATGTATCTTTTCGAGTAGATGATTTTTCATATAAAAAACTTTTTCATCCGAGTTCGTATGCAAAAGTTATGCCCATTTTACAAATTCTCGAGAGATTTTTGCAAAAAAAGTCAAAAATTCATGTTTGTAAATTTTGCTAACAACTAGACCACATATCACATGGGAATCTTATTTTCTTTTATTTTTTTGACATTTCTATCATTTTCTTTTATTTTTTTTGAAACTGAAAAGGCGGTCGGGGGGTGTGCATTCGGGGGAATGTTTGGGGCAAACTACTAATGGCGCACCACACCCACGGTGCGCCATTAGTACTTTAAAAAATAAAATAAAAATAATTTTTTTGAAACATAATTACTAATGGCGCACCGTGGGAGTGGTGCGCCATTACTAGTTTACACTAGTAGAAAAAGAGGCTTCCATACGCCCCCATTAGTCCCCAAAATAAT
>NC_057799.1:550349438-550350424 GCF_018294505.1 Triticum aestivum | reverse complement strand
GACTGAAGCACACCACACAGTTCTGCAAAATTCCAGCTTGGTGGCTCCGTACTTCGAGCAACACAAGAATATTTTACGCTCGGACAACCCGGGGAAGCCTGAATCCTGGATTAGAAAGGCCCACATGGAGACTTTCGGCAGTTGGTTGCGAAAACATTTAATGAATGACAATGATGTTGGAGATCAGCTGTACATGTTGGCCAAGAAACCATCTTCGACTATAACGATTTTCCAAGGGTACGAGATAAATGGGAATACATTTTACACCATCGCCCAAGATAAAAAGAGCACCAACCAAAACAGTGGTGTCCGCTTTGATGCAGCAACCGAGAATGGGCGAAAGGTCACATATTATGGTTACATAGAGGAGATATGGGAACTTGACTATGGACCCTCCTTTAAGGTCCCTTTGTTCCGGTGCAAATGGTTCAAGCTAACAGGAGGTGGGGTAAAGGTGGACGAGCAATACGGAACGACAATGGTGGATTTCAACAATCTTGGTTACCTTGACGAACCATTCGTCCTTGCCAAAGATGTCGCTTAGGTTTTTTATTTGAAGGACATGAGTAGCAAACCGAGGAAACGGAAAGATAAGAAAACGATCAGTACATCATGCGATGATCCAAAGCGCCACATTGTTCTTTCAGGGAAAAGAAACATCGTGGGAGTGGAGGACAAGACAGACATGTCAGAAGATTATAATATGTTTGGTGAAATTCCGCCCTTCAAAGTGAACACTGACCCAAGCATTAAGTTAAATGATGAGGATGCTCCATGGATACGGCACAATCGTAAGCAAGCAGGGACACAAGGGAAGAATTGATGTGTAATAATTTATTGTATCAAACTTTGTTGAATGGATCATGTGAATTAAAACGTACGATGGCGAATCCGGATGATTTGTATTTGATATATTATTTCTATTTTAAGATTTTAAAATGAATTAGTTCTATTTTTCTGGATTTTTTGATATATTATTTCTATTT
>NC_057799.1:550336839-550348477 GCF_018294505.1 Triticum aestivum | reverse complement strand
AAAAGAAAAACAAAGAAAACAAAACAAAAGAAACCAATGCAAAGGAATGAAATCAAGAAAATCGAGAAAGAAACAAAGAAAACCAATGAAAACCAAGAAAAACAAAATAAGAAAAGGAAAAAGAAAAGGAAGAAGAAAAGGAAAAAGAAAAGGAAGAAGAAAAGGAAGAAGAAAGGAAAAACAAAATAAGAAAAGGAAAAAGAAAAGAAAAAAGAAAAGGATAAACAAAATACTTGGCAGTGCTAAACAAAAACTTCTATGCAAATTAGTGCTCAATAATCTTATTTTTTAATTCCTCCTCCTCTATGTCCCCTTAATCTTATTTTTTAATTCCTTTATACTTAAAGAATTTTTACTACATGCAGGAGTGACATATGGCGGACGATAGAGCCGAGCCGCTTAGGGATCCGGAGGCTGAACGTTATTTAATGGGCATCATCAACAACGAGATTCCTTATGTGCCGGGCTCAGAATATGAGCAAGAAGAGGATGTAGTCTCTTGTTTTCTGAACCTTGACGGTGGAACAGACATTGTCGATGATCAAGAAGGTGAAGGGACGGACATTGTCGACGGAGGTCAACCGTCAACAAACGACGATCTCGAATTGCAAGTAGCAACCACCTCCGGCGAGGTATATATATACATTGAGCCTCTCGTGATACAAACTTACTGAAATGTGAATACATATGTATTAACGCGCGCGACTCTCTTTCTTTTTTTAGCCCTCGGCCGGATCGAGTACGACAAAGCGTGGCAAATCCAAGGCGATGAAAACAAGAGAAACATATGCCATTGAGTTTGTCAGTGAAACCGGCAAGCCCCTAAGCACACCTCAAAGTTTATCAACCAATGCGGAGTCGTTGTTAGAGACAACGTCCCGATCACCGTCCAGGAATGGAAGGAGCCAAAGAAGGCACGTCTTGGTTTCAGTTTTGTCGACAAGAGAACGGAAAAGGATTGCTGGAGAAAGCTTATGGAACATTTCATTCTACCTCCGGAATACAACAAAGTCGATGAATTCGGTAACGAGGTTCCGGGTGGACGTGAGAGGAGGAGGCTAGTTAAAGAGTTCGCTCTTCAGAAGATGGGCGAAGCATTCCGGAACTTCAAGAAAAATTTAACCCGTGACTATGTCAACAAGGGCAAGACTCCGGATTTCAATGGACAACATGAGAAACTGAAAGATGATTGGCCAGAATTTGTGAGGCAAAAGCAATCGGAGCATTTCAAGGAAATATCGAAAAAAAATAAGGATAATGCGAGTAAGAAAAAGTTCCATCATATTATGGGGCCAGGAGGATACCGCCTTTCGGAGCCTAAGTGGCAGAAGATGGAGGAGGACCTGAGGGTGCGAGGAATCCCTCTAGGTACAGAGGGATGGGACCCAAGGGCCAAAAGCTGGTGGTACGGGCATGGGGGATCGCTAGACCCGGAGACAGGGGTGTGTGTTCACCGGAAGAAAAAGTTTGCTCCCACCCAAGCCCTTATTGACGCAATGACCCAAGCTCAAGAGGGCTTGATCAAGTTCAACAGAGAGAAAGACGCACTGACAACAGCCCTCGGGAATGATGAACACGGAGGACGTGTACGAGGCAAAGGCAAAGTTCCGTGGAAAGTAGGGTTTTCCCAGGACAATGACCCGTACTGTTACAGAAGCCGTAAGAGAAAGACGGACCGGGATGCAGATCTTATGGCGAAGTTTGCATCGGAACTCCATGAGTTGAAGCAGACCGTGCATGAACTAGTACAAGCAAAATCGGCTGCAGGGCCGCATGAAGATCATGAAGCGGATCGCGGAAGCCAGCAGCGGAGAAGCAGCGTGGCTTCCACGGATGCCCCGCCTGGTGCTAGTGCACCGATGATCGAGATTCGTGCACCGGAGCCTCACTACCCCGTGGATGATGTAAAGGAGATGAAAGAATGTGATCTGCATTATCCCGTGGGGAACGTTTCGACGAAGGTAGCTAGCGGCAGTGCTTTACCCTGTACACCCGGAGCACTCCACCACAACAACCCCATTGCATATGGCTATGCTCGTTTCACGGTGGAAGACCTAGTCCAAGGGTTTGAGGACCTGGAGATTGACAAAGCTACACCCGAAGGGGAGAGAAGACTTGGAGATGTCAAGCGCCAGATCATTCTATGGAAAAAGAAGTACATAGTGTTTCCAGGCGAGGCGCCAAGGCTAACAAGTCCACCCCCCTCCGATGGTGGTGGTGGTGGTGGTGGTGGCGGTGGTGGTGGTCGTGGTGGTTCACCTACACCTCCTTCACGCCATTCGACGCTGTCCCCCGATCCACAACCTCCGGCGGGTACGACGCCCCCCAATCCTCCTCCGGCGGGTACGACGCCCCCAATCCACCTCCGGCGAAGAAGCAGAAGCAGGCGGACAGCAAGGAAACCCGCTCCTGGACTATTAACCCAGACCCTTATGTACCTAAGACCACAAGGGTACCGGAGCCATCACTGAAGCCTCTCCTCCCAAGGCCTTGGGAACTTAGTGAAGCTGAAACCAAATTGGCCGCGTCTGCTCATTATGAGAAATGGAAGGCGGATATGAAGGCGATAAAAGAGCCTGAGCCCAAGCAAGTATTCACTGAGAAGCAAAAGAAGTGGGCTAAGGATTTTTTGACGACACCGTCCCAAGCCGAGCTGAATATGCCTGACGACTATGGACATGAACTTCGTAGGCAAGCAAAAATATTGAAGGAGGAGAAAGAAGAAAGTAAAAAAAGCGGGAAACAAGTTGACCAGCTCGGGATGCAGAATAAACAATCGATCCCCCCGCTCATAGTGAAAGCCGGTCCGGAAGAGGACCCCGAGATCATAGCAGCTGCGGCAGCACTTGGATTGACTGTAGCGAGTGCCATGAAACAAGCGTCCGAGATGGGTTTGACTCTTCGTGCCTTCTTAGGCCTTGAGGATGCGCCAGTATGTGAGATAGCATTACAATATGTGCGGAATGGGCCTCTCGTCGAGCCTGCGCGGGAAAAGAGTCTACCACCACAAATGCGAAATCCGCTACGTTGGTACAAGCAATTCATAACATGGGCCGACAAAGAATATGTTTATGCGGATGTTACAGAGGAGCATCACACCAAACGGTACTCTGTACAAGTTCATATGAGTGAATTTTTCCATTTGTTCAATCTGCGCGACCTCGACAAATCTATGCTGAGTTGCTACGTTCTGTAAGTGATTTATTTCTACCTCATCTCGTTCTTCATTGCCTGCACTATATATATATATATATGTTGTCCTAACTATATTGTTGCGTACGCTATTATGCAGATTGAAGATTTGGGAATGCAAAATAAGAAACATCCATGATGTTGGGTTCATTGACCCACATATCGTTAATGGACATGTGTTACAAAATCACCCCGAAGACGTGGAGAAAGACTTGTACAAGTTTCTTAGAAAGCATCAACTCAAAATTCATATTCTATTTCCTTACCATTTTGGGTGAGTGTTTCTCTCTTGTGCCCATTCTCTTTTGTTTACTCCATGCATGGTATGTCTAATCGATGAGTTATGCATGACTGTGCATGTAACGTGTCCGCAGGTTCCACTGGATTCTGCTAAATATTGAACTTCACACCTCCAGAGTTCTAATCATGGACTCTATGGATTCGGATCCAAAGCGTTGGGCCGACATGAGAAAAATGCTGCAAAAGTAATTATTTTCAATCATTTGAGCTCTATATCGATCGGTCTCTTTCGTTCATTTCCTAATATCAAGTAACTAATAACTCCCTTGTTCATTTAATTTTCTTTGCCCTGTAGGGTTTGGAGACGGTTCTCAGAAGAAATTGTCGGTGAATTCAAACATGAGCTAGATTTTAGAAGGTTAGTTAATGTGGATAAGCAGCCACCGGGGACCAATCTATGTGGATACTATGTTTGTGAGAACATCCGGAGACACACCTCTGAGCGGAAGGCATCGGATAGCGTGCGGAAGGCGACGGATAACTTGCGAAGGAGGCTTTGTCCAGAAGCTCGCTTCCGACCAATTCAAGATGAATTAGCAGGATTTTTCATGAGGGAAGTCATCAATCCTAAAGGAGAACACTATACCGAGGACGAAGAAATTTATATGCATACCCGAGATTGAAACTTGTTCGAAGTTGTATATGGTCATCCATCCTAATTGTGTATGAAAACTTGTTCGAAGTTGTATATGGTCACCCGAGATTGAATATATATTATATATTCCTCTTGAATTCTTCTTGTTTGAAATTTCATATGCATGTATATAGTAGCGTAGAATATGTGTACTGAAACTTCATCAAAATTAAAATAAAACACAAAATAAAATATAAAAGAAATAAAACACTACAAATTAAAAAGAAACCAGGTTTAGGGGGGCTAAAACCCTAAACCTGCGGAGGAGGCCTTTAGTCCCGGTTAGCCACGAGAACCGGGACTAAAGGTCCTCCGCCCCGACGGACCCCTGGCGCCCACGTGGACGGGCCTTTAGTCCCGGTTAGCCACGAGAACCGGGACTAAAGCCTTTAGTCGCGGTTCGTAAGAGGCGCGACTAAAGGGGGGTCTTTAGTCGCGCATATTTAGTCCCGGTTGCACAGCCGGGACTAAAGGCCTTTGCGAACCGGGACTAAAGGCCCATTTTCTACCAGTGTTAACTAGTAATGATGCACTATCCCCTGGTGCGCCATTAGTAGTTTTGAAAATAAAAAATAAAAAATATTTTACTAATGGCGCACCGCGGATGTGGTGCGCCATTAGTATTTTCACACTAATGGCGCACCAACACATGGTGCGCCATTACTAGTTAGTAATGGCGCACCACATGTACAGTGCGCCATTAGTGTCCATATTGGCTATAGCTGTTTTTGTAGTAGTGCTTGGTGAAACTGGGGTCACTTGTCCCCTGTTAGTTGCACTCTATTTGATGGCCCAATTCACCGCGGTCTGTAATGAACTTTATTTTCTTTTCAGTTGTTATTCTGAACTTATTGGGATGCTGCATGTGGTAGGCTTTATTACTTTAAAGCCAGATGCTTCTTGCGTCTTCGTTCCAAAAGAATTGAAAGCAAGTCAAGTTGAAAACTGCCAAATGTTTTTCCTTCGTGAAAATTGATCTTTTTATGTTCTCAGACTTGGTATATTGGGTTTTCTTGCGTTAAAATTTTTGTGCTGAAATTTGGGATGGGCTTTAGAAGGGCCCATGTGGGTTATTGGCACTAGGTATAGTGGGAAGTTTAGTCCCACCCCGCTAGTGGAGAAGGAGTTGGACCTCTTTATAAGGGATTGTCTTCCACATGCTATTGGAGCTTGAGAATAGAAGAGGCCCTCGTGCACTCCTCCTCCGCCGCTGGAACGAGCCGAGCCGAGCTCACACCTATGCGCTTATTTTTTGCCAATCACTAACGGAGAGTTTCTGACAGCTGGGCCATGGTCTGAGACATCGGATCGTGGGCTATCACGGACTCGGACGTGGGTCGAGCCCATATCTCTCCACACGGTTGCGCCTATATAAGTGTGTGGTGTTTCCTAACCCTAGCCGCCACAAACAGGTCACATCCGCTCACGCGCACTGCCCACCGCCGTTCCTTTGCTGCTGCTGCCGCCGGTGGCTCCATCCCGTCCGCCGCGTACACGGTCGACGGGTGAGCAGGTCTCCGAAACCCCGCCCCTCTGCTTCTTGTACGGGAGAGGGGCGAATAGGTTTTTGGGAAGCGACTACGCGACTGCTCGCTGTTCATCTACTTCCTCTATGTCTGCGTCGTCCTCGTCATCACCATGTCCACCGACACTGAACGTGCCGCCGCCGAGAAGGTTGAAGCCGACAAGAAGGCCGCCGAGGATGCCGCTGTCACCACCGCCGCGGCGGCTTCTTCCTAGCCAACTGGAGGGTATAACTCATTTATTCTGCTCCTTCTATTTTCTGTTTTAGCCATGCTGGCGTTATACGTAGATCTGTCTGCAATTAGCGTAGTATGTGCTTGCATGATTGAATTTCAGTATGCGATTATTTTTGTCAATGCCATGTTAGTGATTTACTCGTGGATTAAGTTAATCGAAAAATTTCCTATTTACTCAACAATCCAAAAACCTAATATGTGTAGGAATTTTTTAGCAAGTGGCTTTGCCGCTGCACTGAAACCGGATAAGCTGGAGAGTTCCCGACCATCATGGCTGTCAACACAATGACGCTTGCTCCGGGAGGAGCGGCAGCGGCGGCGGCGCACCCTCAACTGGCTCTGGCGAGCGTGGCTTTGGTTGGGTGGTCTGAGGACCTTGTTGTAATTGTTTTCTTACTTTTAGGGTGCTTTATATCACATTTGAATCTTCAATATAATCTGGAGAACCCTTTTGCAAAAAGAAGTGATGGGGCTGCTTGGAACATCATATGCAAGAGCGCGTGATCATACGAGAAAAATATGTTATCGGGCAGCTCCTTCACTGAAGGAACGTTGCTGACAAGAATACAAGAATGCAAAATTGCTCACGTGGTGCTCATCATGGTAGTATTGAAATGCATCAAAGCACCCATCAAATGGTTGTTGTGGCGCGTTCCTATTTAAGTGTGTGAAGAGAGATGAAACAATAAGGCCTCCACCCGACCAACGAGTAGCGCTTAGTTCGTGACTACGTTCATTCGTACACAAGCTCTACAGTTAGTGGAAATTGCTTTTCCAATTCGTTGAAACTCACATGCATCTGGAATGGGAACCGTCAGGATTTGCGACTGCACACACAACATTGCCAAGGTGATCGGATGGGGATGGACATCTTCGGGAATTTTCCATCCTAGCGCATTTTGCTATGTAGGCACGACTCTGGAGGTTGACAGTTCTATCGATGAATTAGATGGAGTGTCTCACTTCCATGTTCAAGCATTCACGTGAGAATTGAACAAATAATACTAGTGTATTTCCGCGGTTTCTTAGAATTATTTTAAAGCTTTTACTGATGCCAACCCGAACATGACTGTATTCCTTTGTTTTCTGCAAGGTGCCTTTTCAACATCAACGCTTGATTCCGTATGTTGCGTGAAACTAAACCTTATACTGCTGAATTCCTATGTAGTGCCCTTTGGTTCTCACGAACGCCAAACTTGCAGAAATAAGGAAAGGTAGAACTAGGATGTTAATTTGGTTCATTGTTTTAAATAGCGGGCTATGCCAAATAGCGGTGGTTCTCTAAATCAACTATAGCGGGGCTATAGTTCAGAACTTTTTCAAACAATTGTACATGAATCCTATAGTTTCCGAATCTGTTTTGGATGAGCAGCTGCACGGTCATTGATCGGCAACGGCAGGAATACACTTTTTTGGGAAGATAGATGGATCGACGGTTTTCGGGTGTCTGAGCTGGCCCCGCGAATCTACAGCCGAGTCCCGAAGAGAGCGCTAGTCTAAGCTGGTGGCGGATGCAATAGGCGATAACAACTGGGCCAACGACGTTGGCACCGACCTAACACCGGAGGCTGTGGACGAGTTCCTAAATCTTTTTGATGAGATGGAAGACACAGTGAGGTGGATGTGGGAGCAGAATGGTGAGTTCTCGGCTCGTTCGGCCTATGCGGCTCGATACATGGGGAGAGAGTGTCCCCAACTGCTGCGTTTACCTGGCAGACTAAGGCGCCAAGGCGATGCCATTTTTTCTCCTGGCTGGCGTTAAGGAACAGATGCTGGACTTCGGATAGACTGGCTCGACGTGGACTACCCCACCAGGATTCATGCCCGTTGTGCAACCAACATGATGAGACCATGCAGCACTTGATGATGGATTGTGTATTTGCGAGGTAGATTTGGTCGACCATGGGCCGACTAACGAAGAGGGTAGACCTCAAGCCGAGGCAAAATGAACCATTAGATCAATGGTCGATAAGGCAAGACGGGAACTCAAACAGCGGGCGTGCGCACAATGCCAAATGCCTTCTTGGGATGTGGATGATCTGGAAACAGAGGAATGATGTGGTCTTTAATGGGGAGAGGCCGTCGATCCCACGAACCATTCAACGCATACAGGATGAAGGTAGATTATGGGCGAAGGCGGGATTGTTCAAAGGTGACACTGTAGGGTTCGAAGTAGAGCAGGAAGCGTGGGGCACTAGCGAGTAGTTCTTCGTAAATTTGGGGTGGTGTCGGACGAAGTCCGCATGTAAATAAGCTTGTAATCATGGATTTGGGGTTCTTTCCCCTCCCTTCTTTAATGAATGATATGCACACTCGTGCATATTCGAGAAAAAAAAATCATTCAGCTACACCCTGCTCAAAATGCTATAGGGGGCGGACTATTTAAACTTTTATCTGGTTACACCAACAGAAAAATAAAGAACTATCTTAGAGGACTAGGTCCATTGCATACTTGTCGGAGAAAAGGGAATTTCCCATGAGATTAGACTTGATGGTTTTTCCTTTGAAATTATATACAAAGTTCAGTAGTTATCAATCCTACAAACCCCAAACAAGTTCTATAGGGAAACAAACATATGGTTATCAATCCTACAAACCCCAAACAAGTTCTATAGGGAAAATTCTGAAGCTATGGAATCCTCCAAAAATTTGTGAAGTTCTTTTCAACCATAGAGCCCTTAGAAGTAGATTCCTTTATAGTTTGTGATTTTGTATCTATATATATGAAGTAGAAGTATTATAAATGAAATTTATGGTCAATATTTACCTTAATAAAAAGATGCACGTCTCATATTATCCAACAGACTGCTACAACATTTCTCAGGCTTCTAGAAAATTTCTGAACAAAGCACCGTATAAACCTATAAATGACTTCAATTCGTTCAGAAATCTTTAAAACAGGACACCTGGCCTATATATGGTCATATAGCATTTCAATTCATTTAGAATTTTGAGCTGATGCATGTGAGCATCCTAACATGAACCTGTAAATGGACATGTGCTGGAATGCTTGCAGGAAAGGCAGGACTCCCGATTTGCATAATAAAACACAGCATCTACCGCACCACATCTAACTACTTGCTAGGTGGATTTGATTTGGAGGTCTGATGATCCTCGATGAGGTGTGTGCTCTGGAGACCCTGTACAGTTACTCCCATTGCATGATCTCCCCTCTCTAAGACGTGCTCTAGTTTCCCCCACCTTCTAGAGCAGCTGCTCAGTTTTCACATGAATTCGCCAAGCTAGGCAGCTTATCGGAAGTACGCCCAACACAACTAGAGTTCGAGGTACATAGAGTGGGGAGCAAAATTATTAGTTTGCTTATACCCCTAGTTGAAAGTTGTTTCTAGAACAATAACACTTGGCATCGATTACTTCATCCCATTGCTTTGAATGACTCCGCCACTACAGCTGCGAAGAGTGCTACTCCAGCTCAATTCATGCTCGTATCCTTGTGATAGAGATTATTCTTGTTCTCTTAGTACTTGCAATCGAGATAAATATGCTATGCTTCTCTCTGCATGTGATGGTATACCGAGATTGTTTAGTACTCCAACCTGACCATCTGGGTTAAATTCCTAGAATCGACGGGTGATGCACAAGGTTTTGTCCTCATTTTATTTCCTTGACGACCAAGCTTGATACACAATGAGACCACTCATCAAGATAAAGTCCTGGTACTCACACTAAACAAAATGTTTTGAGGACCAGGCTTGGTGCATGGTGAGACTACACATCAAGATAAATATCATGGTACTCGTACCGAAATGGTTGTTTGCAATCCTAGTTGGTGCAAAGGCCGGAGAAGTGAAATTCTCTCCCTACTTTTAAGACGCAAAAGTCCCCGAGGACCCATGTCGCGCTCCCTGGGCAACACGGATGGTGCATCCATCTTCCAACGCAGGTTCACCTCCTCCCCGTTCCTCTAATCGTCCGTCGTTGGCCGGAGTCGCCAGACAAAGCCCCATGTGGCTTCTAGTGGCGGTGGGTCCTCTTCCTCCTACGCCTTCCTTAATTAAAAAAAACCGTGGGGCTCCTCCCCAGTTGGTCTATTTTTTCTAAATGAGCCAATAGTACTAAACAATCCAGAGAGAAACCTAGCATATCTAACTTCAAACACAAGTTATTTTTTGACAAATTATGAATTTAATTGCCTCAAAATGGAGCATCAAGAGAATACAAATTCAATAAGCACATTGCACACACCCGACCTCTGCATAAGGTATGATGCACATAGTCAACATCAACGTAGGCACACAAGAAACACACCAGCAAATAACAAAGTAATATAAGACCAAAATTATATCTATGCGAGGAAAAAAGAACAAACATCAAAAGTGATCAGATCTACGATTGGCAAACTATAAAAATGACCATATATCCATACCAACTATGTCATGACACCACACGAGAGATGAGGTTTGTCAACAGCAACGCCTTAAAAAAGGAGTGGCGCTCAAGCGCCACCGTCACTAGATCCAACCTCCCAAGGTCAGTCTATGTTTTCACCCCGAAGAACCGATATGAACATATCCGAGCAATGCCTTGAACAAGGTAACAACACAAAAACATCGTCGTTGCCGGGTATAACCGACTCAGGTCAGACCTAGGCTTTCACCCCGAAGCTCGAGAGCGAGTGCTCGAGCAGCACCACCATCAACGTCACTCATGTCGTCTTCACCACTTTCCTCAACCCCTGCAGCTACATGCCATGTGCCACTGCCGTCACTGCACAACCATCCCTCCGCATCAAGCCGTCGTTCATAGTCCCACCTAGTCCGGTTGGCTCATTTGGCCTCCTACAATATTTGTCATGTTTTATCGGCTTTATTTCAGGATTATGTGAATTTGTTTCCATATCAAATATTTCCACCGTTCACTATTATAAGATGTTTCATTTTTTATATCAAATTTAGATGTATATAGATGCATTTTAGTGTGTTTGTTCACTTATTTTAGTTCGTAGTAGTCTATATTGAAATATCGAAAACATCTCATATTTATGAACGGAGGGAGTAGTTTACAAAAATGAATGTGCTTAGTTCACTTCTATCTAAAGTTAAAAATAGCATGTGTGTGTCTTGCGCAGGACGGCTGGTCGCGGTGTTGGTTGGTTTGCGGCAGTGGCTGTCTCGCGCAGGACCGCTGGCCTAGAGCCTAGTGAAGTAGTGATGGTTGGCAGCAAAACATTGTCATAGACAATAGACGCTTTTCATTTAATCTGGAGTGCCAGTCGACGTCCCGCCAAACATCCACGCCATGGAATGTTAGGGCAACTCCACTGCACGACTTCAAATCGTCCGGGTATGTCTGTTTGAGGTAAAACAGACAAATCAGACGTCCCAACGCGCGATCCTATTTTTAAAAAAATGTTCGTTTAGGTCCGCCTCGACCCATCCCCGGAGCAAAGTTGGTCTGGGTTTGCGTCTGAAACGGACACAAGCGGACACTCTCTCACTCGTCCTCGTCCGGCTGTGTCCCTTTTGCATGTGACCTGGCCCGCCTGTCATCCTCTCTCCTCTTCTCTCTCACGTGGCCCACCATGCCCACCCACCATCCTCTCTCTTCACCTTTTCCTCTCTCTTCTACTTCTCCCATGCCGGTGCACACCACCGGCGAGACGTGCTGCAGCCGTGGGCGAGCGCGTCGCGCCGCGGAGCGCGGGCGTGGGAGAGCGGCTAGCCCGCGCTGGAGCAGCCCTGGGCGCGCAAGGGTGAGGCGAGCGGGGCGGGGCGCGCGGCGAGCGGGTTGG
>NC_057799.1:550001747-550009489 GCF_018294505.1 Triticum aestivum | reverse complement strand
TAGCCTTTGCCGTCCGCTTTTTTTTATCTTTGCCGTCTGCTAGCAGACGGCAAAGAGGGGGGCCGTTAAGTTTTTTCTAATCGGCTTGTTAGTGGGGGCCACCTCTCTCTTTGCCGTCAGCCAACTGACGGCAAAGATTCTTTGCCGTCAGCCAGCGGACGACAAAGAAGTGACAGATGGCAAATACCTTCTTTGCCGTCTGCCAGTTGTTTGCAGTCTGCTTTTTGGTAGCTGATGGCAAAGACCTTCTTTGCCGTCTGCTAGCGGACGGCAATGAACTTGCAGACGGCAAAATCCCTGATTCCAGTAGTGATAGTACGGCCCGTAGAAGGCACATGGATCGTACGGCCCGTAGAAGGCCCATGGACCCTACGGCCCGTAGAAGGCCCATGGACCCTAAGGCCCGTATAGAAGTCCGATGGATCCTACGGGCGGATGAAGGCCCATGGATCATACGGCCTGCAGGAGGCCCATGGTTACAACAGTCCATGTGTTGCCACGATTATTTTGGCCTAGTTACCAAAAATAGGCTATTGTGGCCACTAGAAAAAACAGAAAAAGAATTGCAGTGACTACAAGCAAACAACTAAACAAGACAATAAGGAAATAAATAAGCAAGCAATTAACGCTAGCCTATTACCGCTATTACACATATTACATCCAGTGGGCATCAAAGTTCGCCACCAGTGCAAATATAGGGAACAAAGCAGCACATTACATACACTGGCCGTCAAAATTGGCCACCAGTGCAAATAAACGCGGCAGCAAAACAAGAGCATAACTGAAACAACTTCAGAAGAGCTCAAGAAACGTTATCCTGGGTATCCACCATGCTGGCAATAAGCTTAGCAAGCTGATTAGCTTTGTCCCGTTTGGCGCTAAAATCCTCCAACGCTTGCTGTTGCACTAGAAAGTATGCATCTGAATGCTCCAGGGACTTCCGCAGTCCTTCCGCTTCTTGTCACAGCACAGCTGATCGATGTCTTTCAGCTTGTAGTTGAGACTCAAGAAACCGAACTGATTCAGACAGTGAGTTTGAATAGCTTGTGCAAGCGGTAGTGGCTAGTAACTCGAACACTAAACCAATACAAGACTTTGGGGTTGTCTCGCTGTCTTCAAGATAGTCTTCCTTAGCTGTTTTATCAGCTTTGTTGGAGACCAACAAGGATGTGTCACTATCCTGAACCTTATCTGCATTACTTCCTTTACCATTGCTTAATAAGGCACTCTTCCCCAATATTCTGTTAGCATTCTAAAAGAAGAAACAAGCAGACACATAACAAGTTTAGCATGTACTAGTATATGAAACTCATTTCGGTGAACCAGTTCATTAGTAAGGTGGACATGATTAAACTACCAAGTCTTCTATTGCCAAGTACTAGTACATAATAAAAGCATCAAACAAACATATAACTATGTCCTATGGTCACTGCATTGTCTTGCCAAATCAAAATAGAGACATGGTTCAAATCATATCAGTTCAAGACAAAGCAGCAGTGAAAGAATACAAAGCGTGGGAAACTACACGACACAAACAGATTTCAGATGGGTACCATGGGTCTACATGTACAACAACACTATTGGCTCTGTTGTGATGCTAGTAATGTGCATGATATGAAAGTCAACTGTATACACAATTGAAATTGAAATCAACAGAGCTATTGATAAGAGCAAACCTGTTAAAGAAACATGCGTGAACATACCTGCTGTGCCATTGGAGTTTCGATTGGATCCTTCAATTTAAAAATAAGTTTGTATGAGTAAATATAGTGATACAAGAGCAAAGCAATCATAGTTAAAAAAGGTGCGCCTAAGCGAGCGCTTAAGCGCGCCTAGGCTCTAGGCGTTGGCAAAACGCATTGCGCATAACTACGCATAATCTGTGCATAACTGCGCATAAGCATGCGCTTTGGTCAGTAAAGCGCAAGGCGGTGGCAAAACGCACAATTAACGCCTAGCGCTTTTTTGAACTATGATAGCAATGGAATCTTAAATTAGAACAGTTGTTCTTCAGGTTTAGGCACTTGTTCTACATGAACAGAGTACAGTAAGACGCAAGAATATAATACTAAAAAGTAGAAAATGAGCTCATAGACCTTACCACATTCTTGGTTCGGGACCAGTACAGAACAAGGCGTTCCCAGTCATCGTCCAGTAAATGTGTCTCAGGAGAACGTAAGGGAATTTGATGAGTTTCTTTGCCGGTGAAGTACGTTTTCTTCAGGTAATTCCGATACTGCCACCAAGCATTCTTGAAGATAGCAGAGGTATTAGCACAGGTTACCTCATCCTGAGTTTCCAAATCGGTCCTTCTCTATAGAGAAAAATGGGAAAATTTGCTGTATTATAACCATCATGGAGGTAGGATGTATGGGACGAAGCAAAGTAATTGCCATGAATAACATTACTTACACATAACTCCTGGACAAACACCTGCAACTGGCATTTTCCTTCATCTTCAGTATAATATTTCCAAGATGGGAAGATACGCACATACGATTTAACAACATCAAATGCGATAGATGCTAAACTACGACTAGCTGGTTGTGCTTCCTCCACAGGAATAGGCGTACTAACTGGTGGAGTTGGGGTTCGCCGTGATAGTACTGGCCCTTTGGGCACTGGAGCTGCCTTACTAACTGCTCTTGTTTGGGAGCTCTGTGGTGGAGATGGTGCTGTGTCAACAGGAACTGGGTTACTATCGGCTGGGGTTAGATTGGGTGAAGCTGGTTCTCTGTCCATCGCAGTAGGGGTACAATCTGCGAGAGTTTGGGTTATGTGTGGTAGGGATGGTTCTTGTGCATGTACAACCGGGGTGCTATCTCCACCAAGAGGTAGCACTGTTTTATTTGAAGACCGTGTTTTTAGTCTGCTAGATACTGGCATCACCCGCTCCAATTCAAATGGCTGATAAACAGGAAACATCGTTGAATGTACAGACACTGTATGAGAGACAGATGCAATAGATAGTGTGGGAAAAAGAGGGTATGAAATAGTTGACATGTATATTGTTTAACTAAAACGGATAGCATGACATAATTTCACATATATGATGTCTATCTAAACTAGATAGCATAGCATAACATAATTCAAAGATATGATGAATAACTAAACATGATCGCATGACATAATTCACCTACATGTTATCTAAGTAATCAGGATCGCATCATTTAATTCACATATGTGATTTATATGCTAAACAGAGGGCATTTGATATAATGTCTGAACTAAGAACATGGTGTTGAATATTGTGTATATGATGTATAAACTATGCAATGCAAGACACCGTATGCATGATATGAGCAGTATAACCGTGCCAAGTTAGAGCATACACCTCAGTGGGGGAATATGACTGGTCATCTGTCTCTGAATCCATCTCTGAGGAGCTATCGGGACCCAACAAGAGATCTGCTTCGACAGGTAGCACTGTCTGCTCTGAAGGCCTTGTTTTCACTCCAGATTTTTCCATCTCCCACCCGAATGGCTGATTCACAGGAAGAGTAGTTTAATGTACAAACATTGTCGACAAATGGAAATGTAATGAAGAAAAGGATGGTCAAGATATCATTCAAATATATGATGCCTGGTTAAACAGGATGGCATTGCACATTTCACATATATTATGGCTGGCTAAAAGACATGAGACTGCATAATTCCCATATATGATATAGAAACTAAACAGGTGGCATTACAGAACATGTCTAAACTAAGCAGATGACATATATGATGTCAAAAGTAGGCACTGCAAGGCAACATATGCATGATATGACTAACATCATCATGCCAAGGTAGAGCAAACACCTTGGGGGGTAAATAGGATTGGTCAGCGGCGTCTGAATCCGCCTCAGAACAGATATCTTCCTCTGGATTACAATCTAGAGAGGGGTGGGGAGGGTTTGCCATTGAACCCACCATGGAGCGATGTCTGCATGACATTGTATTGCCGCGCAAAACTCTTCTCTTTTTCTCTACATGTTCAGCATGACTGTGTACAATATCTGACATGCATACGAAAAAAATATGGTGAGATTATGTAAGGAGAGCATGCAGAAATTTAGAGTGATGGTAACAACTAGTGGATCGACGTTTTTCCGTTGAACCAAAATAGCCCTAATGGATCGACGTGAATGTATAGTAATAAGTGATGCAACAAGTGTACAACCTCTTTGCCGTAGCCGTGTCGACCTCAGCATCATTGGGTTGGTCGCTGAAGCAGTTGAGGCAGAGGTGGCTGTCGGAGGTGTGGAGGGAGATCTGAGGAATCTGTAGATGGCGTCCAGGGCACTGCTCTATTGTGATGGATCGTTCTGTCGTTGGAGCAGCTCCGGTGAGCCGTAAGACGTCAAGGCTGAAGCAGCACAAGACAGACATCGTCAATCTCAAGTGGGATTCTAATAGCATCTCCAATAGATGATGTAAAATGGATGTAAAATTAACATCACCAAAAACCACCTGACTACAACAGATGAGGTAAAAACTGTTGACTCTGAACTTAACTGTCGAAACTGAAATTTACTGTGGAATCTGAATGCTACTGTCGAAACTGAACGCAATGGTAGCAGAGAGGCACTTGACATGTAGTTTAGGGAGGGCCTGCAGTTCATCTTCAACCTGCACCCCCCTGAGCCGCCAGCCACCACCGGCCGAACCGCCGGCCCCAGCACCGCCTCGCCACCGCCGCCCCGGCCAGCCCTCTAGGCCCCCCGCCCCCACCCTGAACCCTAAGATAGATAGTGGGGTACCTCTCCGGCGAGCCCCCGTCCCCGCTGCGGGTTGTTTTTCCTTAACTTCGGCGAGCCCCCCCAACCCCTGAAAATCGACTGACCCAAAAGTCGATTCAGTCGACTGAAGTGTGGCTTAATCGGAGCAGAGCAGCAGCACGAGCGAGGGGGAGAGCAGCAGCGGCAGCTGGGCGAGCGAGCGATCGAGCGAGAGCCGGAGCAGCAGCAGCAGATCCGGCTGGTATGGACGCCGCCGCCGAAGGGGCCTCGCACTGGGGGAGAGACGCCATGGAGATGTCGCCCGCAGCGCCGGCTTCAAGGTAGCCGCTCCATGGGGGTGCGGAATGGAGCATCGTCGGCGCCGGGAGGTCGAGTTAAGGAGAAGGTGCGATGCGATGAGTGTACAACCTCTTTGGTGGCGCCGAGTAGGCCTCGGCTTCATCCGAGGAGTCGGTGAGGATGCTACGCTTCTGGTGGAGCAGGTTAAGGCGGCGCTGTGGGGATGGAGCAGCCGCGATAGACGAGGTGATCGTCGGAGCAGCTCCTTGGAGGTGGAGGACGGGGCGGCTGAACCGGCGGGACGGCGAGATGGACGACGGATCCTCATCCGGGGAGGTGGACGAGGGACGTCGAGCTGTTGCGGTGGACGACGTCGTCGGGGAAGAGGCTCCGGCTGGGCAGCGGTGACGTGGCGGACGGAGGAGGGTGGGGTTTCGCGGCTAGAGCGGAGAGGTTATGGCGGCCTGGGATTTCGAATGGCGAAAAGGGGGCTATGGGACGGGGTGAAGCATGACTTAGGGATGCGCTTGTCCAAAATGTAGGGTGTGTTACAAAAGTACCCCCACCGATATGAACTAGCGGCCCTTTCGGCTCAGGGTTAGAAGGGGGATTTCGCGTGTCGGGATTTGGCAGCTAGAGGGAGTTTTCGCGCGCGTTGTAATTTCGGGATAGCAAGGCGCTGGTTGTGAAGGCGCCAGTTTTGGGAGCACGATATCTGAATTTTCGGGATATAACAAGACGCGGGTTGAATTTTAGGGACAAGCCTAACGTGTAGTAATATTGTACTTGTACGTACCAAATCAATTCGCACTTCCCTCAACCAAAACGAAAATGAAAAAAAATAAAACTATTCACACCACACAAAGAGAGAGTCTTGCCCCGTTTACTATACAAATGCTATTCAAAGCTACTCCCTCCTTCCATCTATATAGGGCCTAATGCGTTTTTCGATGCTAACTTTGACCAAATATTAGAGCAATGATATATGACATGCAACTTACACAAAGCACACCGTTAAATTCGTCTGTGAAAGGTTCTTTCAATGATATAATTTTCACATTGTGCATGTCATGTACTATTAATTTTGTCAATAGTCAAAGGCGGTCTTAAAAATCTCATTACGCCCTATATAGATGGAAGGAGGGAGTATGAATCCATGTTATGTCCGATTAAATTTTTTTGCTTGCTGTATAATGAATGTAACCTACTCATACCAACATTTTAGTGCATTCCAAATGTCTATACTACCGCTGCAATTCGAACTAAATTTGAATTCATTTCTCTATTTCAATAAGAATCTACAATCATGATTGTTGCCAACTTCAACCATCATAGTTTCCTTGCTATCCGCCAGATATAAATCGGACGGCCTATAATGTAGGATGGCAGGCACACCATCATCAACAACTCCGTTTTTTATAAGAGTAGAGATAAAATATATTAAATGTAGTATAACATGTTCATAACCACACCATGTGTATCACCGTTATATATATTCACACATGCGTCGGTTTGAAACACTATGATAAATTCTTCAAATATCTGAATTCGCTTTTTATAATGAAGTATATATGATCTCTATTCGTCTTTTACACCCACACAGCCCTCTTATCTTTGTAGCTAGCGCTAACTTTCTCTTGTGCATGCACACGCCCGCATCCCTCTCACCCTCCCTCAACATTCTCTAGCTCCATCGCGCAAATTCGTCTTTTCACTTTAGGTCGTTCACCCATGGTGTGTGTAGCCCCCCAGCTCCTTCTTTACGGCACACATCGATCGATATGCCTCTCTAGCCAGGTGTGCCTAGCACAAACACAAGCTTCCCCTCTTCTCTTGTCACCATCCATGCCTCACTCCCACCACTCTTTTCATCGTTCTCGTACTCGCACACTCCTCCCCCCTCGATATAGTATGCCTCTCGTACCACCTCCTACATGCATCCCTCTCTCTCTCTATCCTTCTCCTCGTTTAATTTGCTTCTAACACACACATGCATGTATACCGATCGATCTCCCAACATATACCTAGATCGACTTTAACTACCCCCCCATCGATCGACGTACCTCACAAGTTATGTCTCTCCTTTCTCTAACAAAGGGCGATTGATCTTCTTATGTAGTTACGTCTGCTTACCACAACCACATCATCCCCCCTCATCATTCGTGCATGCCTCCTGACCCGTCTCTCACAAGCACGTGCACAGACAACAAGCAGCCATCTCCTCTCTTATTGATATTGCGGGCGTGCCCTCCGTTTGTCTAGCAAGCCTATACCACCATTTGTTAGAAGCAACTCCACTACCACCCCCTCCAACACTCTAGCTCTGTCTCTCTCCCAACCTTATTCCTCTCCTGCACATATGCATGGATGCCGATCGATCTCCCTTAATACATGAGGCAGATCGATCTCCTTAATACATGAGGTAGGCATCCATGCCATTGTACCTCTATAGTTACTTGGGCCTCCCTCTTCCCCCACCACACACCGATAGTCGAGCGCTGCAGGTAGGTATCCATGCCACAGAGACAAACTGCACATGTCCCATCTCACATTCCAGTAGGCCAGCCACTCTATATCTTTGACGTGGGCACACACAAATTCGATGGCACTCTTTATCGATCGCGCGCGCACACACACACACACATCATCCCTCTCTTCGATTCTATGGACACCTCAAGCCGATGATACCTCCACTCTCTTCTTGTGGATCGTCCCCTCTATATATATGTTATATCCAGGACT
>NC_057799.1:549986158-550001400 GCF_018294505.1 Triticum aestivum | reverse complement strand
AAGAGAATAGGTGCACCGTGCACGTACTCACGCTTCGTGCCCAGCCACACCCGCGCGGGTACACGGTGGAGCTCATTTCTTTACGAAATGGCAGCCCACATGCTAATTTGAACGCCTTTAGCGGTTGTTTACCTAGGGAGGTCGTGTACCACGCGTGCACGAAACAAAGTTCGACTTGACGCGTTGCCGCGTTATTTTTAAATAAAGTTATAGCGCTCAATGGCACGTACACAAAATATAAAACGATTTTTATGGAGAAAAGGGTAGTCCGCTCACTATATACAATGGAGCCTGCCTGCCTGGTTGATCGCTCTTCAGAGTATCTCACACAAGGCTGCGGTGGCCTCTCTCTCTCTCACCGTTGGTCACTGATCCGGCCGCATCCCGTCCGCCGGGGGAAAGGGAGTGCGGTGGCCTCTCTCTCTCTCACCGTTGGTCACTGATCCGGCCGCATCCCGTCCGCCGGGGGAAAGGGAGTGCGGTGGCCTCTCTCTCTCTCTCACCGTAGGCGCAAGATGTACCTTGTGGAGGGCAGCGGTCCCCTGGACATAGCATAGTCCTTTCAGGCAGGTATCTTCGTAGTTGGCTCTGGAATGATTGCTTGCAGGATTTCATATTTTCCAGTGATTAGCTTAGTTGGAAGAGATAGATAGGTGGTCACTGATCCGGCCGCATCCCGTCCGCCGGGGGAAAGGGAGGAAGTGCATCGTTTCTCCATTTGACGGCGCCGAGGCAGCACGTCCCGATCTGCGGTACACGCCGTTCTCTCTGACCAAGCTCCGGCGCGGCAGGGCCTACGCACCTGCTCGCAGATTCCGCCCGCCGCCGCTCACCTAGTTACATCCCGATGACCTCCAGGTATCCCCTCCGGCCTTGCTCCACTGCCCGTCTTCCCACGTCGCTGCATGTGGATCTTCCATAGTTCTTTGCCCAAAACATAGCTCGTCCGGCGTACTTTCCATATTGCATTCTCGTCCTCACACCGTTTTAGACAAACACAACTATGTTGTTATCTTCCCTTAGGACAAGGAATATGCTTGTTTTTTGTCGTCGCATGTGTCATCAACTGTTATAGGCCAGTAATTGTTTCCTTTCTACTCGTTGCTATTGCGACCTTTTGGTGAACTGCACAAATCACTTTTTTCTTAAGAGTGTTTTGTGCAGTTGTACTAAAATGTCACACGGGCAACGTCTCTACATTTCAGTGCGACTGCACAAAGGGAGATTGGTTTTGCTCTATCCTCCTCATCCAACTCCGAGCCTAATCTTCTCCAACTAGTTAGTCTTAAGAGAGACTGCAAAGGTGACCGGCTTCTATTTGTGTGTTTATTGTTTCATCAGCAGTCCTCTGTTATCGTAATCACACTTAATATCTTTGGAACATGGACACTCAGCTCTATTTTAGTGGAACTGCACAAAATGATCGGAATGTTGCATGCTCCAGACAGCTACTTTTTTCCCAACATGCCTTGTTGATTTAGACAGAGCTGGGGGGACGTTGCTGCCAATGAAAGCATGGATCAATTTTAATTTAACACCTTCTCACAACTCTGTCTTCAGTTGCGATGTAATTATTAGCTCTGATCTGCTAATAATTGACATGCATTAGCAAGGAAGTTAGTTTTTTATTGTTTCCGAAAGAGCATCATTGGCAAGACACGCGAAACAAAAGCTGAAAGCTCACACCATTGTACAATTTCATATCGCAGGAAAATTATTTGTATAGTACATCGATTATGTAAACAAATGATGGAAGCTTGATAGCATTTCCAGAAGCCTCTTCATCATCCGGGTCCATGTGCCATGCACAAAATTATACTCCTTCATTCCTAAATATTTGTCTTTTTACAAATTTCAAACGGGCATATTTTAGAGTGTAGATTCACTCATTTTGCTTCGTATGTGTACTCCCTCCGTTCCTAAATATTCTATTCGTCTTTCTAGATATTTCAACAAGTGACTACATACGGAGCAAAATGAGTGAATCTACACTGTAAAATATGTCTATATACATCTGTATGTGCCAGTCCATTTGAAATCTCGAAAAAGACAAATATTTGAGTAGTCACTCTTTGAAATCTCTAGAAATACAAATACTCCGGAGTATATTTAAGAACCGAGGGGGTAGTGCACAACCGCATGGGAGACTCAGCCCGGTCGTTGCGCCGCATTAATAGTGAGTAATGAGCAGTCAAATCATAAGCCCCACCTTTCCCACTGAAGTTGCTCTGAAGAAGCAACCATCAATACGCTCTTCTTTGAATCCACTCATACTACCCCATCCGTCACTGTTTATACATCGCGCTTCAGAAAAAAGAAAAAAAATCTGTGGGACCAAGGCGACTAGCGATCGGCCTGAAAAATAGCATTGGTAGTTATAGCACGGCGTCTATTACTAGAGGGAATAGTGCGTACACACATGCATGAAGTTCTTCCACCCCGGGTACACACATGCATGCACTTACTCCACTCCGTAGTAGTACAGTACATGGAGAGAAAATTGTGGACTTGATTGCGGTTACCACGCCCTAATTAATTGAGCATTAAACCAAACGCGTCTAAAGTCTCTCTGGTGGTGGAAATGCATTGAGAGAAATGCATCATAATGAAGCGCGCCCTGTAAACTGTGACGGAGGGAGGGGTAGTATGAAGGTGCAAAACCAAGTACGCGTATGGCCAGTCGGTCAACGCACCTCCTCTTGGCATATCACTGACATGTGGGACATGAGTGTGAGCAAACCGATCTCAATTGACGGCAAAGAGCCAACCCGCCTTTCCTTGAGAGAGAGGAGGAGCGAGAACACACAGGCGGGCTCGCACGGAGGCCAAGATATATTCGAGCATGGTTGGTTGATCGATATCATTCATTACATGTTGGGCTGCCGTTTTCCGCCCTTCTCCGGAATAAACATGTACTTTATCAGAGATAAAAACAAGAGTATAGACGCTCCACCATGCGGTTCTAGTAGTAGTACTACTCGTACTACTGCGCTTGGCTCTTCGCCTCTTCGTGAAGTCGAACAATGATGGTACTCCGCATGTTGGGTACTACAGTGTATGCCTCTGACAATCTGACACCGAATGGACTGATGCATGTCCACCGAGGGTAGGTTGCATTAGTCAAAAGGCGTAAGCGAGCTTCACCTTGTCCTGCAAGCTTCTCCTCGTTCTGCGAGTTGACGGGACACACCAAAAAGTAGTGCTAGTCCATACTCCCTCCTTTCCGGTTAATATGGCTTAATCTTTTTTGCGGGTAAATGAGAGAGCTTTATTCATATATAAGCATTCTTAGGACGATCAGCCAAGACACTGGTCACTAGGAAGCGAGGTTCCCCGCAAAAAAAGAAGTAGGAAGCGAGGTGTTTCATCAAGCCAGCTCTCGGCCACATTCAAAGTGCAGCAAGCACAGTTCGCATGAAGATGCGCCACACGGTTCGCATGAAGATGCGCCGCAAGGTTTGCTGACCTGTTTACTTTGCGCTTGGCTGTTCGCCTATTCGGGAAGTCGAACAATAATAACACTAGTAGTATAGTGTATGCTTCTGGCAATCTGACACCGAATTAACTGTTGCACGTCCACCGCCTGAGCGAGGGAGAGCTTGCATTAGTCAAAAGTTTCTCCTTGTCCTGCGAGCCACCGCGCGCAAGCTTCTCCCGTCCTGCAACCTTCTCCTCATTCGGCAAGTTGACGGGACACAACAAAGTAATGCTAGTCCATACTGCCTCCTCTCCGGTTAATATTGTCTTAATTTCAAACGAGATAAATACACTGTCTGTCACTGTATATTTGTAAAAATACGGTCAGTGGACTTCATACTACGCTCATTGCGCTCAATATATATATATTTTCCGGTGTTTATACGGTCACTAGCTCACCCTGACTGAGTATATGTGTGCATGCACGTGTAGGTTGAGCACTTGAGCGTGACCGTGTGTGTTCTGTCGTGTGCTCGGACATGCATGCATTAGGGCGTCACGCGCGTTTTTGCGTCCATGTGTACGTGTGACTATTGCATACAGGTAGGGGGAGTACGTGTAGGGGCCACTAAGGAGCAGTCAAATCACACAGTAAGTTAGTCGGAAGAAGCAACCATCATTTCACTCTTGAATGACACGTACGCAATATAAAATAGTTGATATGGAGAGAAAAAGAAAACCACTATATATACACTAGCAGGAGCCTAAGCTACAAGCCTGCTTGCTTAGGTTGCTCTCTTCACAAGCATAGAACGACGGGCCTGATCCCGCAGCTGGGGGAAGGGAACACAATGTTCTGCGTAGACGCGGTCGACATCGGCGAGGGAGAAAACCCACAGTCGGTGCGTCCCAATCGGGGGTCACCGTGGTATGGGCCGATGCCGCATCCCAACCGCCCTTCTAGCTACAGCCCGACGTCCCAGGTAGTCCATCTTCCTTTTGGAGCCGGCTTGCTCCACTGCCGTAGCTCCATCTCCATGTCGATCTTTCTCTACTTCTACCGGCTTCTACTTGTGATGAGTTTATGTCTCATGAACTAGTGCCAGTACTATTATTCTAATCACACTTCTTCAATATCTTTGCCATCAGGGATGCTCAGGTCGATTTTAGTGGAACTGCACAAAAGCATCGTATGATCCGAGGGTGCCAGCCGTCTTTTCTTTGACAGGTTCTACCTGGCCAGGAAATTAAATCATGTTTAGGGTTTAGGGTTTAAGTCGTAGTGACCCCATCAGTAGTTTTTCTTTCGTACACGCTCTCACAACTTTTTTCTTTAGTTGTGAAGTAAATATTGGCTATGATCTGTGAATCATTGAGATGCATCAGCATGCATGTTAGTTTTCCTTTGTATTTGATGGAATGTTGTAACGGGGCAACCTTGGAATAGGAATGAAAATGGAGTGGAATGTTTTCGTTTTTCCGGAGAAAAAATGGAAACAGAGAGAAACCAATGTTTCGTTTCGTTGGATCGCGCCATCGAGCAAAACCAACGTTTAAATCACGTCTGTCGTGTTCGTGTCTCACCCTCCTCCATGGCTCGACCCCACACGGCCGCTCGGCATGCCACTCACCGCAAACCGAGTATACGATAACTTTCCCGCCTGCTTGTCGATGGATCGCGCCATGGAGTGCTAACACTACTGGAAGAGATTGACGAGTTGGGGGAGGACAGCTAGCTGTAGCACGGACTCCCAAGAACTTTTTACATGCATGTTGTAGCCGGCTATTGCGACCTTTGAACGCGGAGCAGCCGTGTGCACCCGGAAGCGGCGCGGGCGACGCTCTCTCGGCCGGCGCGCCGCTTCAATGCCGGCGCCAGTGAGAGGTCGCGTCCGCTCTGGCCGGGCATGAATGCGGCACTGACCGTTTCGGGCGGGAAGCACGCGCGGGTGATGAAGAGGGTTCGGGTTGGTCAGGACCGGCCGTGGCGGCGGTCCGGACGTGCGCAAACAAGAGATGTTGTATGTTAATATTGCTGCGTATATAATTAAGAACGTAAATAATGTGCCAGTTGGAAAAATATGATGGGAGATGGAGATGGAAATGGAATTTTACGTAAACACGGATATGCATGTCTATGTCTATGTGTGTGTGCGCGACGACTCTCGCGACCTGGAAGCGGGGGCGTGTTTTTGATCGAGTTTTCTTTCTTGGTACGTTAGAAAAATTGTCCGCCAGTTTTCCTTTCTTTTTTTCGGGAACGCGCGTATTTTATTTAAAACCATTGCTATGGAGAGATTTTTTTTACTCCATTATAGCCTCTTGTTTGATAGAGTTTCTCGCGCCTCGCTCTCTCACCCTCTCCATATCAAAACAAGATGACAGTGTCCACTCTATCTCTCTCCTCACCGGTGGTCACAGATCCGGCCGAATCCCGTCCACTGCGGGAGGTGAGGAGGTGCAGCGTTGACGTTGTCGCCATCGGCGACGGAGGAAGCCGATGCGCACCGTCCTCTCGGAGCCGGCGCTGGCGCGGACGAAGATCCTCCGCGCCCTTGTTCGCTGCCGTCGTGTGGGCAGATCCCGCCCGCCCGCCTAAACGACATCTCGCCTACCTGAGGTATAACTTCTTGTACTGGTCCAGCTCCCCAGGTCGCTGCGTGCGGGTTTTCTTCTATGCGACTACTCCCCAGCTCCCCATGCATAGTAGCTAGGGTTCGTCGGCTGGTCCAACATCACCTACTAGTACTATTATAGAGGAAATGCCACTCGAAAAGTTGTCCTGATTTATGCCTTGGTGGAGGTATACATGTTGTTTTGACAAAAAGTACATGGTGGTTGTGCGGTCATTGTCCATATGGTGGTAGTACTATCACTTGTTAAATGAAGAAATGCTTTTTTTCTCAGCTATCCTGGTTTAGTTCCCATCAAGATAATTATGATGCTTCTGTTTGTTGGTGTACTTTTCATTAATTCTTATTGACAATTGAGATGTCGTTGCTAACCCTTTTTTATATTTTTGGAAACAGCGATGCGTGTCTCCATACCCGGGCATGTCTTCCTCAATTTTAGTGGAACTGCACAAAATTGGATGGCCATTGTTGTTCTGCCTCACTGTCCTCTGCCACGTGGTTCTTCCTTACTCGAGCTTGATTACTGAGAAGAAACAGACCACAATGAGGATTTGTCGAACTTCATAGGTGCCTCACCCAAACATGATGCCAAATGGATGATGCATCACCACGATGACCTATCGATGCTCATGGTTGCGCCTCATGGTTACGTCGGCTGGTGAAGCTGATTGATTTTCAATGAAAAACAACCTGTCTTCCATCAGTGCTCTTTGCTTGTTACGCACAAAGATGATATCCTTCGTCAGTTCACCTTGGTTGCGTTGGAGACGCAGTCGTCTTTCACGTTGGTGCAATTTTATCACACAATTGGCTATGAACCAAATGTTTCCTCGAAGAAGGATCGACGTTGGTACTAAGAGCATAAGTTTTGTATTGATTTCTAAGCCTTCTCACAACTTTGTCTCCAGCTCCCCTGTAATTTTATTTGCCCAGCTATTAACTTTGATTTAAAAAATGGTGTGGACTAAAAACCCGGATGGACGTAGTAGCCCTCGATTTTTATTTACTCCGCATATTAGATTTGACTGAAGTCAAACTTTGTAATACTCTCAAACCTTTCTGATAATTGAAATTAAAATTCTTTATTTGTACACACTCTCACACGTTTCTGATAATTTGGCGCATGTGTGGTTGTTCACTTAAGGGAGGGTAGTGTACCACACGTGAAGGACAGGAAGTGCGACCAGGACGCGTGGGCGTGGATCGTTAGTTCATCGGAAGTAGTACTAGTTTTCTTCACTGTACATTAAATAAAGAGTTTCGTTTCGTACTTACACAATTTAAAACGATTGTTATGGAGAGAATAAGAAAACCACTCCACTAAATATTAGTTGTATACACGAGAGTACTATATGGACGCAGCTTCATTGACTTAGTGCACCTGCCTTTGGATTTATGACAGGTGGGCCCAAAATGTGGCTGGCTCAACTGTCATATAGCCAAAAGCAGGTGCAGTGAAGGCACCGGAGCTCAGTCCGTACTACAGTAGTATATATATATAAACGGGAGCCTCAGCGCTTGTTCTCTAGGGTTTGCACTCTCAACACGCTCGCCGCACTACATATATGTTACACGCTGGAGGCTCAGCGTTCATTTGCTAGGGTTTGCTATATTCACAGTCGCTCACCCTCTCTTCACCAGATCTAAACAAGACTGCGTTGGCCTCTTGTCTCTCTCTCTCCCCCCTCATAGCTGGTGAAGGAGGCGTCCGTATCCCGTCGCACCAGGAAGGGGAGGAGGTGCAACATTCACTCTATCGCCTTCGGCGAGGGAGGCAATCCACTGCCGGCTGCGCTATTCTCTTTCACCCAGTGCCTGTGCGGGAGGGCCACCGACCCCTTCTTCCTCGCTGCCGTACGTAGTGTGGGCAGATCCGGCCTCCCGCCGCACGCCTTGCCACATCCCGACGACCCTAAGGTATAAGTTTCTTTGAAACCGTCGTTGCTCTAGCTGCATGTGGATCTTTTTCGATCTATAGTCGAATCTAGGTCTTGGTTCAAAGAGGAAAGAAGGGTGCGGTGGGCTGGAGCAAGAATCTAGGACGTGGTTCAATGAGGAAAGGAGGGGCGGAAAGTAGTATAGACTGGCTATCCAGCCGCTTTGTAGGTCGAAAAGGGAAAAAGGGGGTAACCCAGTACACACATCTGTAAGGAACCGATCTCTTTGTTGAAAATGGAAAGAAACTGGGGGGTCGGGTAGTTTGTGCAGGACTAGATTTGCTGCCCTCACATAGGAAGAAGGTTCAAAGAGAACAAATATGGGACCAGCGCATATATGCTGCTTGGCTACATACTCTGCATCACCCATTTATACGTGTGGACGCACATGGTGCTGGCATGTCCCATACAGCTATTTTGCTATTGTTAATCTAAGAATGCCGCCGGAAAATTGAAGAAATGCCACTGTTAAAAGTAAATTACATTTTTTAACGAATGTTGTTTCAAGAGAATGTCTCTGTTAATATGAATCAATGCAACCGTTTTAGAAATGCTACTGTCCTACTTTGTTTTCCATCCAAGATAAGTTAGATGCTTCTTTCTGTCACCGTTTGTTTCATCCTCCTTTATCGGCAAGTAATTGTTTCCTTTTTTGCCTCTGTTAAAACAGGGCTATCGATTCAACTTGTTGTTATTGCGAAATTTTGCTTCGCTACTCGAAACACTTATGTTTTAAGAGTGTTTTGTGCAGTTCAACTTGAATGTCACACCGGTGACTTTGCTTAATTTTCGTGGAACTGCACAAAAGGAGATCGATATTCGTATTTTACCTTTGTCGGTCTCATGAAAGGTCAGTACAGGCCTTCATCCACATGATTGTGCAGTGTGCTTTGAGATGTTGTGCTACTTGTATTGGTACTGTTTTAAATAAATGTTGAATTGAAGCTATTGTATTGCTGTCTTTTCCCATTAAGTAGTGAACAAAAAAGGGACCAACCCAGACATGATGCTTGTTGCTTTGTTACAACAAACTCTGGATCACCCCCTTTATAAGTAGATGGAAGCACATACTATTGTTGCACCCACTCTCCCCTGGAACTGTTTATGCTTTTCGTTAATCTAATGCCGCTGGTAAAATTAAGCAATGCCACTCTCAGAAATAATTAACTACTGAATCTTAGTTCAAAACTGCAACACTTGTTAGGAATGGTACTATCCTGCTTTGTAGTTCTTTCTACATGTTTAACCAAGGTATTGTTAAGATAATGTCTCTGTTAAAATGAATCTGTTGCATTGTTTTAGGAATGGTACTTTTCTGCTTTGTCGTTCTTTATACATGTTGAAACAAGGCATTGTTAAGATAATGTCTCAGTCAATATGAATGAATCACACTAATGGAGAATTGCTACTCTCCTGCTTTGTTTCCCATTAAGATAAAGTAGATCAGTAGATGCTTTTCTTCTGGGAGTACAAGTCATCAACCGTTATTTCTCAGTAATTGTTTCCCTTATACCTATTGTTGCTTACAGGGATATCAAAATTAAAGCTCGGTTTCATTCCGACTTCGATTTTAGTTGAACTGCACAAAAGGAGCCAATGTGTCCAAGGCAAACTGCTGCATTACTGGGTCCAGTTGGTCGTTCCACTTTGCAGAAAGAAGCAGTCACTGTTTGCGCTACATTACAGAAGGAATGACCGAGAAACTTTACCGAGTATTATTAGACACCGGTGACATGACTAGTCTGCAGAGACCATTGGCAATTTAACAACACGTGGAGTGCCCTGGGCAAAAAGTGCCCAAACAAGTACAAGAAGCTACGACAGGACTCCACGATCATAGGCATTACATATTTTGAATGGGAAAAGCTTGTCAAAGTTTAATCATTGATGTTAGCAAGAAGACGTTAGTTTAATATATTGGAATTGGAAAACCTTGTCAAAATTTGCTCATTGATGTTAGCCAGAAGACATGCATTTGATATTTTTGAGTGGGACGCCCTTGCTGTGAGCAGCGTCGAGTGTTTTCCTATTCCTGTGTTCAGTTTAGAAGTAAATAGTTACTCTGCTGAGATATTCTTGTGCTAAGAGTTTGTTCTGAATATTGTCTATGTAATGCCAGGCCTTGTGTTTGATTGCAAAGTTGAGCTTGGAATGTTGTGGCATGCAGCATCACGAGCTGTTCACCGTGCCTCCTGAGAATAATGCTTCGTATTGTTTTGCATGTCGATCTAATGCCAGTGATTTGCTTGTTAAGAAGATCATCCTCTTCTGTTGTTTCCGTGCTTAAGAAGTTCATCGTCTGATGTTTCATTCATAGCCTATACGACAAGTCGGGTAAGTTAGACGTGAAACCATATGATCTTCCGACCAACTCATGATATTAGGCCGTGATTGGATCGTCGTTTTCCAACCAAAACCGCTTGTAAAACTGACGCTTGTAAATTAAAGCAGATGGTCTCGGGCGAAGGCGCTTGGTTGGTCTATTTCGACTAGTAAAATATCGGAAGTACTTCACACACGATAAAAATGCTGAACGACACTCGGACGATTGCTAATCCAGCCATTAGCTGCTGTTTCAGCCTTGCCCATGGATGGCATGATACGCATGTCATGCATGTATCGTCTGGTAATGTCCTCCATATACCAGTGCTCGTAAAATATACACTGGTCTCTCAAATTACACGTGTAACCCGCCGGTTTTACTTACAGACCTCGGGCCCTCGGTTTCATTACGCCTGTATTTTACGCGTTGTTTCCGATGACGAGTAAATTACACTTGTATGTTAATACAGGTTTGAAATAAACCAGAGCTCCCAAGCGTGGCGTTACCGTTTCATGCCATCTCAATTTCTCGAAGGTGCTCATAGGTGTCCGATGATCCTAGCTTCCTGAATGAGCAGCAAGCGCTGTATCAGACCATCCGTAGGGCCCGCGAGGCCCTCTCCGTTGTCCTTCGAGTTGTTGCGCTCGCCGTGGCGCCGAGCATTGTTAACATCGTCAACGAACATGAGGATTCAGGAGATGACTTTATTTTGACTGGATGACACTAGGGACCCACTAGGGCCATAGCCGTACGTACACAAGTGCCTCCTTATTATGTACAACTATTTTTTTGCTTTCTCCTGGTTTCCTGACATCACGGTCCCACACCATTGTCAACCTATGTAGTCAATATAAACGAGAGAATTGCACAAGGTGCAGCCGAAAGCTGGGACCAAGCAGCTCGAGCAGTATTTGTGTTTTTGAGGCGTGAGCACTGCAGAGTTTTTCTTGGCGATGATTTCGTTGTTGTTCAGAGGATAGCATGGTATTAACTGGGCGGGCTGTGGCCCGCCTAGCCCAGGCCAGATATCCTGCCCAGATACTAATTTTTTAAGATGAAAATGGCTAGCCCAGCTATACGTCTTTTTGAGGAATACCCAGGCAAGGTCAACTTGTTATTCTCCGCCCCGCTGGGCTGCAAATCTTTCCTAGGAGGGATGCATTAGGCTTAACAGGAAAATGGGCTTTAAAAAATAATAAATGGGATGTAATTATAAAAACTGGGCAGTAACTATAAAAAAATGCACCAAACACAACATTAGTTTATAAAATATTATTTATGGATTTTGAAAATCTTAAATTTTCATTGTTGCGCGCGCAATGTTTCGTTGGATTTTTACATAATACAAATTTATATTTAATCTGACTAGAAGTTTTGGGATAAAAATATTTCGGATCCCATCAAAATGTGGGAAATTTTATTGAATTCTGTCTTCAACGGTTGGTTGAAATTATTAATCGTTGTCCTAGCTAGAAAATGGGCTGTACTTTTAACAAACTGTAAATGGGCTGTTGTAAATTACATTAGAATTCAAAAATGGGCTGTACGTTCTTACAAAACGCAAATGGGCTCTAAGTTCTCTGCCACACACTTGTGGGCCTACTAAGTGACGCGTCCCCTAAAAAAAATAAGTTGACGCGTATGCAAGGCTTTGTCAACTTATTATAGTCAACACACGGTTCTAGCAGCAGTGGCCGTTGGATGTCTATCCAACGGATGTCGTGCTTCCTCTTCAATCTCGGATATTCTTAGCTTCGGCCGCCCAAAAAATGATTCCTCCCCCTGACATCTGGGGCGCACCGTTTCGAAGGCTGACTTGTGGGCCTACTAAGTTGGAGCGTACCAAGGGCTTTGTCAACTTAGTCAATATAAACGATTCTAGCTTCAGTGACCGTACGATGTCCATCCAACGGCCGTAGTGCTTCTTCAACCTCTGGTCTTCTTGGTCCAGCCGCCCAAAGCAGCGCCGGTCGTGCCGCCTGCTCTTGCCTCCCGTGGCCGGCTGTGCTGCCGCGGAGGCCTCACCGCCCCCATACTACTCGCACCGCTGGCCAGGCCATCCCTCCACTCACCCACACCCCCTGTTATTCTGCGGCGACGGCAGCCTCACACCGCAGTCGAACCGGTGAACCCTCGCACTCCTCTCCGCGCGGGCTTCCACTGCTGCGTCTTCCCCGGCTCCACGTCGTCCCCTTCCTAGGCCTCGCCGTCGTCCACCGCCCTGGTGCTCTCGGCGCGGCGTGGTCAATGTGGTCAATGACCGACTTCCATCGGAAGAGTACTGTGCGTGGAGAGGCTGACAGCTGGGTCCACAGCGGCCGCAAGGAAGTGCCTCCTTATTACGCGCAAAATAATTATTCCTCCACCTGACAGCGGGGACCCACCGGACGGGCCACCAGTATTTTGCGAAAAAAATCGTTTCCCCCTGACTGCTGGGACCCACTGGACGGGCCACCGTATTTCACGAAAAAAACGTTCCCCCCGCTGTCAGCTCGGACCCACCGGAAGTGCCTCCTTATTACGCACAAAAAAATGAATACTCCCCCGGCTAGCTGGGACCCACCTTGGTGGGAGGCTAACTTGTGGGCCTACTAAGTTGACGGGGACGAAGGGCTTTGTCAACTTAGTCAATATGAACGATTCTAGTTCCAGTGACCGTACGATGTCCATCCAACGGACGTAGTGCTTCTTCAACCTATGGTCTTCTTGCTCCAGCCGCCCAAAGCAGCGCCAGTCATGCCGCATGCTCCTGCCTCCCGTGGAAGGCTGTGCTGCCGAAGAGGCCTCACCACCCCCTACTATTCCCACCGCTGGCCAGGCCCTGCGGCAACGACAGCCTCACACCACAGCCGAACCAGTGAACCCTCGTACTCCTCTCCGCGCGGGTTTCCACTGCCGCGTCTTCCCCGGCTCCGCGTCATCCCCTTCCTAGGCCTCGCCGTCGTCCACCGCCGTGGTGCTCTCCGCGCGGCGTGGTCAACGTGGTCAAGGAACGACTTCCATCAGAAGAGTACTGTACGTGGAGAGGCTGACAGCTGGGTCCACGGCCACAACCCAGTTTTTTTGTGATTTGCCAAGTCGCTTTGTCAGGCCTGTTGGGGTGCAAATCTTTCAAGGCGAGGAGAGCTTTCATTCGACTGGCCGAGAAAATGGCCCATCAGTAATGAGAAATGGGCTGTACATTTTGAAAACACATCAAACCGGCAATTAGTTTCAAATATCTTTTTTTTTCATTTCAAGATTTTAAATTACATTAATTTTTATGCGTGGAGAATTTGTTGGATTTTATATTGATATACATTTGTTTTTAAAATCAGTTTGAATGTGAGTCGAAATTTCGGGATTAAAAACAGTTCGGACCGCACCGAAATATGCAAAATTTCGTATAATGTTTTAACCGTGGCCACAATATGGGCTGTAATGCTAACAAAAAGAATATGGGCTCCAAAAAAACCTTAAGAATTAGCAAATGAGCTGTAAATTATTAGAAATAATGGTAGATGGGTTGTATGCTGTTTTTCACAGATTTGAGGCTTTCCTAAAAAAAAGGTTGACGCACAAGCACTGACTGTTGGATGTCCATCCAACGGATGTCGTGCTTCTTCAATCTCTGCTCTTCTTGCTCCAGCCGCTCAAACAAGCACCGGCGGGACTGCCTGCTCCCTCCTCCCCGCGGCCGGCTGTGCTGCCGCGGAGGCCTCACCGCCCCACCGTACTCCCATCGCTGGCCTAGCCATCCCTCTACTCACCCACACCTGCTGTTATTCTCCGGCGACGGCAGACGAACCAGTAAACCTCGTACAGTCATACTCCCCTCCGCGTGGGAAACAACTGCCGAGTCTTCCCTGCCTCCGTGTCGTCCCCTTCCTAGGCCTCGCCGTCGTCCACCGCCGTGGTGCTCTCGGCGTGGCGTGGTCAATGTGGTCAACGACCGACTTCCATCGGAAGAGTACTGTGCGTGGAGACGCTGAGAGCTGGGTCCACGGCCGCAGCAAAGAGGTGCCTCCTTATTACGTGCAAAATAATTATTCCTCCACCTGACAGCGGGGACCCACCGGACATGCCACCGTATTTCACGAAAAAAAACGTTTCCCCCCTGACTGCTGGGACCCACCAGCTACACCTTCGCACGCAAGGAAGTGCGTCCGGGCAAAAAAAAAAACAAAACGATTCGCCCCCTGACTGCTGGGACCCACCAGCTACATCTTCGCACGTAAGGAAGTGCCTGACAGTCGGGACCCATCTGGTCGAAGCGTACGTAGCGTTGTCATTCTGGTCGCGAACGTGTACGTACATATACACTGGTGGATGTAGAGGCGCGCACGTGTCGTAGTAGAGGCGCGCACGTAGCATGTACACGTACGTACAGCGGCCAGGGTGCAAGAAAGAAAATACGGCCACGTATGTGTACATACGGGCGGGGTCTCGAACGCCTACTCGCGCATACGTACGGCGAGGGCTCGTTGACATGGCTGGGTCGGAACGGAGAAACAGCGTCGTCGTCGTGTTCATGGGGAGGCAACGAAATGCGTCGTGTTCATGGGGAGGCAACGGAATGCATCGTGTTCATCGGGAGGCAACGGAACGCGTGGGAGCCAACCGGCTGGGTCGGAACGGAATGCGTGGTCGTGTTCATCGGGAGGGCTTGGACGGAACAGGCGATGGAAACGAGGCCTGGCGTACCGCACAACGGAGGAAACGGACCTCCTACATTCGGAACGGTGTCCTGTTGATCGGGAGGGGTGTGGCATACCGCAAAACGGAGGAAACGGACCTCCTACGGTCGAAACGGGGGTCCTGTTGATCGGGAGGGGTGTGGCGTACCGCAAAACGGACGAAACGGACCTCCTACGGTCGAAACGGGGGCCCTGTTGATCGGGAGGGGTGTGGCGTACCGCAAAACGGACGAAACGGACCTCCTACGGTCGAAAC
>NC_057799.1:549949441-549985832 GCF_018294505.1 Triticum aestivum | reverse complement strand
GGTCCTATTCAACCACCCCTCCACGGGCACCCCTCCACCGTCTACTATTCATCCAGCCCTCCGCACCACGGGGTCCTATTCAACCACCCCTCCATGGGCACCCCTCCACCATCTCCTGTTCATCCAGCCCTCCACCACACCACGGGGTCCTGTTCATCCAGAGGCAACGCCACCGCTCACTGTTCATCCAAACCCCCCCGCAGCGCTCACTGTTCATCCCAGAGGCAGCATCGATCGGCTTCAGTTAGCAGCAGTAGCGAAGGAATCGCTCGATCGGGTTCAGTTAACAGCCATCGATCGATCGCTCAGATTCAGTAATGCATAGCCTGCAGTGCAATCGTTCGGTTCCAGTTAGAGCCCAACGCCTCGCTCGGGTTCAGTTAGAGCCAACGCCTCGCACACACGCGCGTACGTGTACGAGAGAAACGCGCATCGCTCGGCCCCCGACCTCCCACCGTAACCGGGAACTCCCCGAAATTTTCCTCGCCCTCGCTTCTACCGCGGTTTTTTCCGTCATGGACGGCCCAAACAATGTCATGCAGCTGCGTCTCCCGCCCGCCCAGGACGAAAAGCCCATTTTCTGTCATGATTTTTTGTCATAGAAGTAGGAGCCCACCACATCTATGATGATACCGGGTTTTGTCAAAATTATCGTCATAGAAGTGTCATATGTATGACAGAATTTTTTTTCGTTCGGCCCAAAATGTCACAGATGTGTCTTTTTTTTGTAGTGTATGTACCCCTCCCAGTGAGAATGAATTGAAAACCAACATCATGGCGCTTTTAATTTTGAATCAAGCGCTGGAGGGTGCGTGGGGTGCTATTATCAGGAATCACAAAAAGTGAGGTAGAAGCTTGTGGTGTAGGAACATTGGCGAAAGTCCTTGATCCTTTCCACGCTGAGGTCATGGCTTTCTTGCGGGGTAACCAACTAGAAGCAGCAAAACGCTTAAAATATGTGTGCAACTTTGCTTGCTTCGATAAGCTCTTAATCACGTTCAGTTCTCTAAGGTTGATGATGTGCGGATCCTAGCTTGGGGTGGGTATCTTCAGTTCAAGGCGAGTGCGGTATACCACATTATCAAACTCTCTGGCCATGAGCTCCCCTGCATGACCTCAATTGGGATGGCTTCATGCCCATGAAGGTCAAGGTGTTCGCCTGGATTCTAAGACATGGTAACACTCATGTGCAGGACTTCCTACATCAGATCGACTTCCTCAAACATGATGACTGCCCCTTTTGCCCCACTCGGTCTGAGACGATCGTGCAGCTATTCTTTGAGTGCCCCAATTTACATCCGATGTGGGCGCGCGTCCTCAGCCGCTACAGTATGCTTGTCGATTGTTGTGTTGAAAATGTTTGGTGTGTCTTCTCCACCTGTCACCCCTCCTGGAGCCGTCTACTTCTCAGCACGACGATGTGTTGTGTCCTTTGGGTTACCTGGAAGACCCGGAACCAAATGGTGTTTGATCACATCCGGACCTCGAATCTTGACTTGCGGCATTCGATCCAGGAGCATCTCCGATGATGGGTGGTCCAAGCCCCCTTCCGTGTAGATTGTACCCCGTTCTACACTGGTGTGAGGCTGTCTATAGTTGATAGCCGTCCTCTCTCTCTCTCTCTCTCTCTCTCTCTCTCCTCTACGGAGCTATGTAATAATCGCAATGTCGTACTATTAATAGAAAAATGAGTTTGGGTGGGCGATCGCCCCCTTCCCCTCCCCCGTTAAGTGCTAAAAAAAGAGAATACGTTGATGTTGCAACGGATGAACAACAAAGACTTTGATCGATCACCTACTTGCTGACGTTGGAAGAATTAAAGGATGCTTAAAGCAAAACTCTTAAGTTGCTTTACTTTGGCAAGGGAGAACAGTAATAAAGTGTCCCATAGTTTACCCAATTAGGGGAGCACTCTGAACTTGTACGCGCCCTTGCAGAGTGATAATGTAACTTCTGTTGTACTGAACTTAGTGTGTGAACCTAAGTCTGTACGATCACTTGATTGAGGGAGTGATGCTGAAAAATACACGAATGCCCATGTGCCCATTATGGAAGTAATGAACTTGAATAAAGTATACATTCCATGGTTGTTGAAGCACACAATGTTCTTATTTAAGCGTGAGATCAGAAATGGAACCATAGTTCACAAACAAACCATACTGGCCAGCTGAGCCAACAAAGGAGTAGAGCCCAGTCATTCTTAGGTTCATACATCCACAAAATTTTGTGCTCAATTGGAATTGCTCTGTCAGCGTCATTGACGCCCATAGACATGCTAGGACTGGGAACCATCAGGATATGCAATTGCAATGCTCTGGTGTCCTACACGGAGTAACAACATCATCGTGGTCAACTGGAGATGGACTCGTTCAGGAATACTGAAAGCACCAAAGCACTGGAGAAGGTAGCATAAGGCCAAAGTATAAGGGCAGGCGGAAGGGGCTTGATGCTGCACACTTTCAGGTGTTCCAAAACCAGAGTTAGGGGGTGAAGAAGAATAGTGAAAGCACTAGAGAAGGTAGCAGAAGGCCAAAGTACATCGGCATGTGGAAGATGCTTGGGGCTACACAACCTTTTGAGGGGCTAGCAGATGGGGGTGAGGCGAATATCAATGATGGCTATGAGCTGAAATTGACGAGCATGGGAAACTGCAATGTGCTGGCGGAGGAAAATTCTGAAGAATCAAACTCTAATGATGGGTATCATACGCAAAGTTGTGGGTCTGATCTACTTCCCGAAGAAGACTGAAGAGAACTCAAGAAGCAAAGGGGGGTAGTCATGGTGAAGTGATCCGGATGCAGGCAATCCTTGACTGAATTTTCTTAGGGATTATTTTTGATAAAGGGTGCTTTAATTATCTTAAAATGTAGCATCAAGCAGATACAAAACATTATGAGTAACACCCGACCTTTGTATAACTAGGATGCATGCAACCGAACAACAAAAGTCCGATAAATGGAAAAGTAACAAAAGCGATAAGTCGGCAACAGTAGAGTCCTATAGACCGACATGCCTATGTCGAAAATGGAGGTAGAGTTTTTAGGACTAATGTTGCAAATTTTGTAGTCCAATTTTTAGTAACCAACTGAAATTGACATGTAGTAATCTCTGTACCACTCGAATTCCCTACTCGTATTGCCTGCATTTTATGGACGTGTGAACTACACCAGTGGTGATCTGCAATTGACGTGTGAACTACACCTATGGTGATCTGCAATTGGCGTGTGAACTACACCTATGGTGATTTGCAATTTGTGTTTGTTCCAAGAAAACAAAAAAATGGCTGTTTGAATACATTAGTTTGTTTCTATAATCTGATCTGTGAAAATGAGCTTCTATGCAAACCGTTTGGTTTCTTGGAACAAACAAAAATGAGGATAGAGTAGGGTCGAGCCGATCAGACTGCGGGGAGAAAGGTTGTTCAGAGTTCTTGGTGGGAAAATAATCGTGTGCGAGGGAAGTCGAAAACTAGTCACTCCTCTGCTACTTGGTTTACGCGATAGCACTATCAGATTCAGCTAGCAATACCATTGCAGTATATATAGCGGGATAAAGTGGTTTACGGTACGGGCGAACTGAACAAAACCAAAGTAACAGACAGCTTCAGTCACAGTGTAGTCCGAGTTTCCCATTACTTAACCAAAAATCGCCGGACCAAACGCCTTATTTCGCATCATATATTAGTTGGCCACATCTTTCCTGATGTAGCTCCCGTATAGACGTACTCAGTATGGCGGGTCGTCGTAGTTGCCGCCAGGGGAGTAGCTGCAAACAGCCACGGTGTCGTTGCTGCCGCGGCAGGTGCGGCAGGCGCAGCCGAGCTCTCGCGTGGTGTTCCGCACCACCAACTTGTAGGACCCGCATTCCTTGCCGGGCGCGCACGCGTTGGCGCCGTGATCGTACCACCGCCGCTCGTACACCCACGAGCCGGTGGCGGCTTCGCCGTCTTGTTTCCCGCTGCCCCAGTACCTGTTCCGCGCGTAGATCGGCGGGACGTACTTTGGCGGCTCCAGCTTGCAGCGGGCGGCGAGCTGGGCCGCGTACCGCTTGGCGTCCTGCCCCAGCGTCCAGTTCCACTCCAGGGGTGCCACGCCGACCTCGCGGTGCGCGTCGTTGTGCCCCTGCAGGAACTGGAACGCCACGGGCACTCTAGGGGCCGCGACGGCGACGCCATTGTTGTCGTTAATGCTGGCTGATGCCAGTGACTGTGAGACTAGTGCAAGCAACAAGATGGCGGCGCAGACGAAAGTAGACATGCTCATCTGTTGCATATGTGACTCTGAGCTCAGTTGATTTGGTGAAGTTTTAGAGGAATTGACGTTCTTATATAGGACAACACGAGGGGTTAACTTGCACAAGCGTATGCGTCAGTTTTGGAATTCGGAGAATTAACATGAAGCGCTCGTCTCCGAATAATTAAAGGCATTCACTGCTACCGAGAATTAACAGGTTAGCCGTTTTGCATGTACTACTACGTACGACTTCCTTCTCCCTGATATATACTTGCACAACAGACCTTCCTTTCGTACACACAAAAATGTGAGGACAAATGAAATAATTTTTTTTGAAGGTTCAAATGAAATAAATTTGTTCGCCTGTTGAACATTTGTTACACATTCCGTTTCCCGTAAGAGGCTTTCGCCGAGTAGGCCATTTTGAAGACCGAGCTCCATGAAGGCCTTAATTTCGAAAATTTTAAATTTCAAACATTCCAGTTTTAAAAACATCTGAAAAATACACATGTATACAGGGATGTAATGTGTACGTGTGCAAAATTTCATGATTATATACATTGAATTGCAAGCTGCAAAAAAGTAAAAAAAAAACATGGACTTTGAGGATAAAGAGTACACATATGTTAAAAGAGCCACCGATTTGTCTTTTTTGTTTTGTAGATCTCATTTTAATCTATTTCGATCTGAAATTTTACACATGCACATTATGTCTCTAGGTATATGTGTATTTTTTCAGATTTTTTTGTAACTAGAAAGTTTGAATTTTGGAGTTTTCAAATAAGGCCTCCATGGAGCTCGGCTTCCATTTGGCATTTTCGGCTTTCGCCCCGCTTTATAAAGTCAACAACGCGTCCATACAATAAGTTCAAGTGTCGTAAAATAAATTAGTCTGTTGGGGCATCAACACAAACACGTCTAAAAAAGCATGAAAGAAATAGGAAAAAAGACCACTAAGTGGCCGAAGTCTCAGAGGGCTTGCTGCGAGGCAAGTTGGCGAGTGAGATCAGTCATCGCATCCATCATAAGACCCAGGCGATCGCGATCTCCCTGTCTAGATATTAGGTGCTAGTGCTACAAATTGCTAATAATTTGAAAATAGAGGCAGAGGCCCGCCTAAGAAAGACCCGCTCAATCACCACATTACATCTTATTGCACGTCGTCCACAAACTATAAGCTAAGTCGCAAACACCAGCTAGAAGATGTCACAGCCCTAGAATTATTTTAGTGCCAACACTTATTTTATTATGAAGCATCCATGCATCATGTTTATTTCAAATAAATTTGAATTGGGGAAAAACTAAAGCCTCAAACTTTAAATAAAAAGGGCAAAAGAACCATGAAAATCTCACTAAATGTTTCAAAAAATGCCTTCTTTAATATTTGGAAATTTTATAAAATGATTTATGCCCAACTAAAAATTGTGAACATTTATAAGGAACATTTTGTGCACTGAATTTAAATCATATTGTACTTGGATTTGAAGTTATATTCATATATGATAGAATATAAATTCAAAAGGCCCTGAAACAAATTGCGTGCATTTGGCTAGGTCCATTATTGGAGATAAAACTGTAATTTTGAAGGATTGGACATTTGAGGGATATGCTAGCTAAGGGTTAATCCCCAAACAAGAAAGTATATACATTTTTGGATTTGAAAAAAGATAAGATCAAGGTGTTGTGCTCCTACGACGATGGTGGAATGAGAGGAATAGAATCAAGGAGGAAGGTAACATGGTGATAATGTTGCTATGTGTCTTATTGCTGAAACTCAAACTGGTTAGTAGTTCAGATTGTACAAAGCATATGTACCCCTCCGAATGAGAATGAACTGAAAACCAACATCAATGGCACTTTTAATACTGAATCAAGCACTGTGGGGTGGGTGGGTTGCTATTATCAGGTATCGCAAAAAGTGAGGTAGAAGCTTGTGGTGCAGGAAAATTGAAGAAAGTCCTTAATCATTTCCACGCTGAGGTCATGGTTGTCTTGTGGGGTTCCATCTAGAAGCAACAACATGCTTAAAATATGTGTGCTTTGAAACTGAGGATACATTGTTGTTTTTTTTTCTTTTAGAACGAAGGATCACGAAGAGCCAGGCTTTGAACTAAAAAAGCCATCAACCGGCCAAGTGTTACAACAAACAACCCAAATTACAACGGCCAGAACGATACAACGAGGAGCACTCGAAAGAAAACACTAACTACAACCTCCACAAGCAGCTAAAGAATGGAAAATAAGATTACAACTTGCAAAAGGCCGAGTACTCCAAACTAGGATCATACGTAGCAGAACGGAGCATCAGAGCAGGACATAGTTGGCCTTCGAAGATGGACCAAGCTCCAGGAACACCTAGGGTAGAAGGGAAACAACATCTTCCTTCTCTATCACCGAAGAGGGACCCTACCCCCTCGCCATGGCTCGTAGGCGCCACACCGTCAGGATTTCGAGAAGCTAGCCCTAGAGCTAGAAGAATGCCGCCCTCACATCGTAAGGTGGACATAGGGTGACCACTTCGATTTGGGATATTCCTAGTCGGTCGCTGTCGGTGTCAAAACTGGCGGATCTCGGGTAGGGGGTCCCGAACTGTGCGTCTAGGGTCGATGGTAACAGGAGACGGGGTCACGATGTGTACCCAGGTTCGGGCCCTCTTGATGGAGGTAATACCCTACTTCCTGCTTGATTGATCTTGATGAATATGAGGATTACAAGAGTTGATCTACCACGAGATCGTAATGGCTAAACCCTAGATGTCTAGCCTGTATGATTGTGATTGCCTCTACCGACTAAACCCTCCGGTTTATATAGACACCGAAGGGGCCTAGGGTTGTACAGAGTCGGTTTACAAGGGAAGGAATCTACATATCCGAATGCCAAGCGTGCCATCCACGCCAAGGAGAGTCCCATCCGGACACGCGAAGAAGTCTTCTATCTTGTATCCTCATAGCTCATTAGTCCGGCCCATGTTACATAGTCCGGACGCCCGAGGACCGCTTAATCTAGGACTCCCTCAGTAGCCCCTGAACCAGGTTTCAATGACGACGTGTCCGGCGCGCAGATTGTGTTTGGCATTGCAAGGCGGGTTCCTCCTTCGAATACTCCAAAACAGCCTTCGAATACAGAAAACGTGTCCGGTTCTTCAAGAGAAGTACCACACACACACACCCGCAGAGAGTATAATATTTCACGAGTCCAATCTACTAACAACTTTTGTAGCATGACATCACGTCGCTGCCCCGTCATTATTTCGAACCGTTTTTTAGCCTCCCGCTCCATGTTTCAAGATGCGGTTTTATTGGCACGTCTTATCGAAGCAGATATCGTGTCCCCTTATTGCGGGATTCTCATCAATACGGGCATGGGTAATCCAACCGCGCCGTCGGCACGGCCTTTGGGGAATAGGCGAGTTTTAAGGCGAGTGGGGAGGCGCTTGATATTCGCTGCCTTTATAAGGAGATAAGGATTCACCCTTTCACCCACGCCTTCTTTTCTCAGCCCACTCATTCTTGAGCTCCAGCGCCCAAGCTGTCATCCTCTCCGCCTCAGAAAAGCACTCCGACCATGTCCGCATCCGGAGCGCAGGGCAAGTGGATGGTTTCCTCTGTCAAGGAGAAGGACATCACGAAGCTCCGAGAGGTTGGGTACTTAGCCCAGGAAATCGCCCATCGGCTTCGAGCCCAGGGGCAGATCATCCCCACCCCGGAGCCCCATGAGAGGGTGGTATTCATCCCTCACTAGTCCGTGGATTGGGATTCCCTCTCCACCCATTCGTCCGCGGACTCATGTTCTACTACGGGCTGGATTTCCACGATCTGGCCCCCAACTCCTTCCTCAACATCTCTGCATTCATTGTCGTGTGCGAGGCCTTCCTCCGCATCCCACCCCACTTCAGATTGTGGTTAAAGATCTTCAATGTGAAGCCGAAGGTGGTGGGTGGTCAACATGCAGAGTGCGGATGCGCCATGGTGAGCAAGATGCCCAACGTCTCATGGCCCAAAGGTACCTTCGTGGAGACCGTCAAAGGGTGGCAACAACAGTGGTTCTACGTCACAGAGCCTCGCGACACCACCTGGGCCGCGACTCCCGAATTCCAGTCCGGAGCGCCGATGCGGCTCACCTCCTGGCTAGAGAAGGGCCTGAACTGGTCTTCATCGGACGAGCTGACAGCGCTTCAGACGCGCATCCAGAGCATGGTAGACAAGAACATCAAGCTTTTCAATGTGATCCAGG
This sequence comes from Triticum aestivum, assembly GCF_018294505.1. Classification (NCBI taxonomy): domain Eukaryota; kingdom Viridiplantae; phylum Streptophyta; class Magnoliopsida; order Poales; family Poaceae; genus Triticum; species Triticum aestivum. The sequence continues at coordinate 549,977,367 of NC_057799.1, read as the reverse complement.
TGATGCTTTTTCGCCGGATCCTTCCGTGCCAAAGCCGAACTTACAATTTGTGGGAGTTCGATTCGGCCGAGCACCAGACCCTGCAATAGTTCTTCGGCACTACACACGAAGACATCTGGAAGGTGCTTTTCAAGGCCAATAAGATGTGGCCGAAGACGACCGAGGATCGTGGGTACAACCTGACCCATCCCGCCACCCGGTAAGTTTTTTGTTTTTTCAAGGTGTATCCTTTACTTGTATACTCTAGGAAGATGTCTAAGCTTCCCTATTTGTTCTTTCAGGGCTGGACAAAGAGGGCAGAGCGGATTCAGTGTCCGGCTCCGCTGCCCGAAAACCCAGCAATCCCACTTCTCACGAAGATGGTGGTTCCGGCACCCTACCAAGCGCCGGAGAAGAAGGCCAAGGAGACCAGAAGTGGCCTCCGTCATATGGGCACTTCGGACGTGACGTCCGAAGACGCCGAGACCCACTCCTCCCCCACCGAGGACGAGGAGGAGGAGGAGGAAAGCAAATCTCCCCCGGAGGGGGGAGGAAGAAAAGGGCGGCCTCCACGCATCTGGAGGCAGAGGCGTCCAAGAAGGGGAAGGTCCCCCTCGCGGATAACTCCGCGTGGGACATCGATAGCAGCTCCGAGTGGCGCCCCATGGATAAGCCCCTGGACAAATCGTAAGTACTCGAAGACGCACACATATATCCAGCTCCTTTACTTCATGGTTTTAACATGTTGAATCATGCGCTGCAGTCCGTCTCTTTCCGACCTCCAGCGATCCTCATCTTCAGGGAATTCGCTGGATCCGAAGGTGATGGACAGCGGGTCCCTTCCGGCGGCCTTCTCTCCCTAGGCCATGGACGATGCCGAGGTGTTGTCCCGAAGGACCTCCCCAGGCCAGAGAGAAACACAGGAGGCCGTCAGAGTGCCGCCAGAGGGTGATACCTCGGCCGCCAGACACATGGGGGAGCAAATCCCCCTGGAGACTGGCAATGGGAGCCATATTCAATTCGGCCCCCAGCCGAATACAATTCCGGAGACCTATACGGCTCCGGAATCAGGCAAGCAGCCTCCTTTGAAAGAAGGAGGTGCACCGATTTTACCGGTGACCTCTGCCCATCCAGAGGCAGCGGATACTGTACTGGAAGCGCTACAAGGCGCTTCCATTGTTGAGAAACACCGTATCCTTATGGGTACGGTGGTTGAGATGGTTCAGTCCGTTAAGAGCGGACTGACCGGAGCCTGCACCAGCCTTCTAATAGGCTTTGAGGTATGCGACGTAATTATGCAAAAAGAATGTCATAGTATAGACAGTAGCCCCTGAGACTCAATCCGGTGGTCGGAAAGAAAAGCCGGACAGAGGATCAAATAATTTTCGCAGGAGACTAACCATACATGTCTATGTGAATAAGCAGGCGTCGTTGCTGGCTGCGACCTCCCATTCTGCCGAAGTCTCTGGACTGAAGCAGAGTTTGGAGCGGACCGAGGAAGAGCTCGGCCGTGTGAGAAAACAGCTTGAGGACAAGCAAGGTATGCAATGACCTTTGGTTTATCCAGAAAGGATGAATGATTTGTGTTGACCATAGTGTCATGATATTTCGTAGGAGCGGCGACCGAGGTGGAGACCCTCAAGAAGGCGTTGGCGGAGGCCCAGAAAAGTGCGGCAAAGGAGCAAGCCGCCCGGGAAAAACACGAGGCAAGGGTCGGGGAGGTCCAGCAGGAGCTCTAGGACGCTGTAAAGAATTGCGAGTCCTTGGAGCGCAAGTTTGCGGACCAAGAGTCCGAACTTGCGAAGGCCCGCCAAAGCGCACAAGAGGCCCGGGTCGAAGCCCAGGGCGCCCTTTAGGAAATCCAGGAGGCAAGAAAATCGCGGCGGGTAAGGCCTTTATTATGCAGAGCAAGTATGTGAAGAAGAGGTACCTCTTACTGACCCCGATTTGGAGTTCTCCAGGGGCTTTTGCGGATCTGCCGTACGGTGTTGCTGACGCTGCGGAATTCTTCCGAGCCGAAGAAGGGAGCTCAACGAAGAAGCTGTTCTGGTCGCAATACCTTGCGCTAGAGCATCCGGTGTCTTTTAGCGATCAGCTGAAACAACTGACCGAACTGCATGGGGTGGCCGAACTGGCCATGAAGGATTTGATAATCCGTTTGTGGCCTGCCGAAGCCATACCCAGCAGCTACTTCAGGCTCGTGAAGCGGCTGGTCAATGCCTGCCCTCAGCTTGATGCCGTCAAGCGATCGATCTGCACCGAAGGTGCGTGGATGGCCTTCGCCCGTGTCAAGATGTAGTGGGCGAAGATGGACGCCGTCAAGCTCGCGACCGAGGGACCGCCCATGGGCAAGGAGCACCGCACGCCCGAGCGGTATTTTGATGATGTCCTGAAGGGACCCCGCGTTGTAGAGGGCCAGTGTTCAAAAGACATTATCTTTGAATGAGGTCATTCATGTTATCCCTTCATGTATTATAAAACAAAGCCGTTATGTAATATAATATTTGTTGTTTTAAAATGTTACCTCCTGTGCGGCCGTTTTGTTAAATCTGAGAGTTGGCCAGTCGTCGGTTTCAGCCCCCACGTAGGTAGTACGGGGGTGTTCGGGATAGAATCTAAACACTCTTGATCCGAGAGTTTGGTCCTTGAAGGAGGTGTTTAGCGCAACGAACCAGGCAATCAGACTATGTGGCTTTATCACCCTCACTTAGCCATAAGAGTTTGACAATAGAAATGCAGGTGCAGCCCGTAGTTAGTATTTAATCCGGACTAGGGTGTTGTAGACACCTGATCGGGTAAAGGCCGATTTGTCGCATAATGCGGAAAAAATCGAAAAAGATTTTTAACCTCCGAATAGTTGGCCAGCTCTTGCCGCATCATGACTGTCAGTTTTCGGCTTTCTCTACTGAGGTGTTTGCTCGGATAAACCAGAAACACAATCGCAGTAGTTCTCCCTTTACTACCTTAGCCGATAGGACGGAACGTAAGGTAGTAAGCACAGGAGCCGGGAAAGCCAACTATTGACCAAAGACATGATTCGGAGCCGATGCATATAATGCTAATTTCGGGGTGCCGAACTATACTGTAAAAAGTGTTCGGACTTTGTTGCCGTAGTATGGAGCACAATGAAGCCCCTGGCGAATTAAAGCGTACCAAAGTATATGGTGCAATCGACAAGAATAGGGAAATAAAATGAAGTAGTAAGCTAGTGCCACATAAGTTGGCCACAAACTGTTTCTATTATAATTTGATTGATACGTCAAAGCGTATTTGTACAAATAGTGCGATAAGTAGCAGGGCTATTTAACATGCCGAGACCAAGGGGGAGCTGCGTGCGGGTCCTGAAAATAGGTAGAATAATCATCAAGAAGAACATCTAGAGGTTCCCCCACACGTCTGTGCTGCTTGCCGCCTTGGTATATCTATCCTTCGAAAGGACCGATGATCAGGCCGTCTGGAGGGGCCTGAAGAGAAGAAACCTAAAAAGGGAAAAAAGAAAAGGGAAGGCATGTGTGCCCAGGGTAGGTTAAGCCGTATTATGGACCACCATCTAGTTATGCCTCCGTCTCTGCCCATGGTATTTTGAGTGCATAGTTATGTACGCGCGGTACGTACGCCGCCATTTGTCGGGACTGAGACTGAGGCCGAATTGCTAGTCCAACTCCTGACGAGCTGGACTGTCATGCTGCGGAGTAGTCCGGACTCGTTTGAGAGTGTCCGGGAGCTTGGCCGCTGAAGTAAAGTTCTGCTTAATAAGGCCGCTCTGTACTTCCGCTGCCAGGGTCGCGGTGTGCTTCTCCGTACGGAGGGAGCGCTCCGTGTTTCCATTGACTGTTATGACACCGCATGGTCCGGGCATCTTGAGTTTGAGATAAGCATAGTGTGGCACCGCATTGAATCGAGCAAATGCAGTTTGTCTGAGCAGTGCGTGATAGCCACTGCGGAAGGGGACGATGTCTAAGATCAAGTCTTTGCTTCGGAAGTTGTCCGGGGATCCGAAGACAACTTACAATGTGATTGAACCAGTGCAGCGGGCCTCTACACCTGGTATTACTCCTTTAAAGGTAGTTTTCGTGAGCTTGCTCCTTGATGGATCGATGCCAATTTTGCAGACTGTATCCTGATAGAGCAGGTTGAGGCTGCTGCCACCGTCCATGAGGACTCGCGTGAGGTGGAATCCATCAAAGATTGGGTGAAGGACCAGTGCGGCTAAACCGCCACGACAGATACTGGTCGGATGGTCCCTGCGATCAAAGGTGATCGGGCAGCACGACCATGGGTTGAATTGTGGGGGAACTGGCTCTATCGCATAGATGTCCCTGAGCGCACGTTTGCGCTCCCTCTTGGGGATATGGGTAACGTATATCATGTTCACCGTTTTAACTTGGGGGGGGGGGGGACTTCTTCTGTCCCCTTGTGTTCGGTAGACGGGGCTCCTTGTCATCGTCCTCACTCCGTGACCCCTTCTCCTTGTTCTCGGCATTTAACTTGCCGGCCTGTTTAAAGACCCAACAACTTCTGTAGGTATGATTGGCTGGTTTATCGGGAGTGCCGTGGATCTGACATGGACGATCGAGTATGCGGTCCAAGTTGGATGAGCCCGGATTGTTCCTTTTAAATGGCTTGTTCCGCTGGCTGGATTTGGAGCCACTGTATCCGGTGTTGACCGCCGTGTCATCGGTATTGTCACCGTTGTTTTGATGCTTGTGCCTGTTGCGTCGGGGCTTGCCGTTACTATTTCTGGCTTCAGATGTGCCAGGTTCACTTGAATTATTATTGCTACGGGCTAGCCAGCTATCTTCGCCCGTGCAAAAGTGGGTCATGAGTGCCGTGAGGGCCGCCATGGACTTTGGCTTTTCCTGGCCGAGGTGTCGGGCGAGCTATTCGTCGCGGATGCTATGCTTAAAGGCCGCTAGGGCTTCGGCATCCGGACAGTCGACGATCTGGTTCTTTTTAGTTAGGAACCTAGTCCAGAATTTCCTGTCCGACTCTCCAGGCTGTTGAACTATGTGACTTAAGTCATCGGCATCCGTAGGTCGGATGTATGTACCTTGGAAGTTGTCACGGAAGGCGTCTTCCAAGTCCTCCCAGCTGCCAATGGAGTTTTCAGGTAGGCTGTTCAACCAGTGCCGAGCTGGTCCCTTGAGTTTTAGCGGGAGGTATTTGATGGCATGAAGATCATCACCGCGGGCCATATGGATATGGAGAAGAAAATCCTCAATCCATACCGCGGATCTGTTGTTCCATCATACGATTCTATATTCACTGGTTTAAACCCATCCGGGAACTCGTGCTCCATTACTTCATCAATGAAGTAGAGGGGGTGTGCGGCGCCTCTATATTGGGCCAAGCCGCGACGTAGCTCGGATGGAGTCTGTCTGTGGTTTTCGGCCCAGGCGTGATTATGCTTGTCACGTCCGGCTAGATAGCCCTCGTCGCGCGTCGGGGCACGCCCCCGCGATCCGTAGATCGATCTGGTCTGACCTGCTCTACTATCCAGGTCCTGCCACAGGTCATATGTATATCCCCGAGCTGTTATATCTCTACCTTTACGACGAGGTGGTATTGGCTGGTGTTTGGATTGAGTTGTCGTTTTGTCCCGGCCACGAGGTGGTCGGTCAGCCGCATTACGTGCTGAAGGTGCGGGCTCGAGGGCCTCGTCGTCAAATTTAGGTAGAAGTTTACACTTTGGGTAACTTTTGGTTGGGTGCTCGAGGCCGTATTCCTCGGCTGCCAGGACGTTAGTCCACCTGTCGTTGAGTAAATCTTGATCAGCTTGAAGCTGCTGCTGCTTCTTTTTCAGGCTCCTTGCAGTGGCTATTAGCCGACGCTTAAAGCGCTCCTGCTCGAGAGGTTCCTCCGGCACAATAAAGTCTTCGTTGCCGAGGCTCACCTCATCCTCGTAGAGTGGAAGATAATTGTTGTCCTCCGAGTCTTCGTTTACGGCCTGTTCATCAGGGCTAACTTGCCCATCTTCTCGATCGTCCTGTTTGGAGGTAGGCTCGACGGGTTCTTCTTCGTCTTCGGCATCATCTGGAGTGTTGTCTCTCGTGCTGGTATTGCTGTCTTTTCCACGGCGTGATTTAGAGCGGCGCCATTGACGTAGGCGGGAAGGAAACTCCTTGGCCGAGCTCACACGATGCTGACTCCGAGGGTTCAGAGCCAGTGTTCAGAGAAGAGTCCGGCTAATTGATGGTTGCCAGAGACACTACTTCCTCCGGCTCTCCCGTACTGGGTTTAGTTGCTGCAGATAATCCGGCGGGCTCAGGAATCCCGTCTTCGGACATGGCGACCCGCTCCGGGTCTAAAGCCAGAGCGTAGGTTGGAGTCGCGAACCCTTGGAAGATCAAGTCTCCTCGGTTATCAGCGACATAGTCCAGATTTCGAAAACTAATCTGGTGGCCCTGGGCGTAGCTCTCGATCTGCTCTAGATGGCCAAGCGAGTTGGCCCGCAATGCGAAGCCACCGAACACGAAGAGCTGGCCGGGGAGAAAAACCTCCCACGGGACAGCATCATTGTAGATGACTGATGAAGCCATCGAACCTTCTGACGACGACTGTCGGTGTCAAAACCGGCGGATATCGGGTAGGGGGTCCCGAACTATGCGTCTAGGATCGATGGTAACAGGAGACGGGGGACACGATGTTTACCCAGGTTCGGGCCCTCTCTATGGAGGTAATACCCTACTTCCTCCTTGATTGATATTGATGAATATGAGTATTACAAGAGATGATCTACCACGAGATCGTAATGGCTGAACCCTAGAAGTCTAGCCTGTATGACTATGGTAATGTGTATATCTATGCCATCCGGACTACGCCCTCTGGTTTACATAGAGTCGGTTACATAAGAAGGAATCTTCATAGTTGATCGCCAAGCTTGCCTTCCACGCCAAGGAGAGTCCAATCCGGACACGGGTACAATCTTCGGCCTTCATGTCTTCATAGCCCACCAGTCTGGCCCATGGATAACAGGCCGGACGCTCGAGGACCCCTTAGTCCAGGACTCCCTCAGTTGCCCCTGAACCTGGCTTCAATGACGAGGAGTCTGGCGCGCAAATTGTTTTCGGCATTGCAAGGCGGGTTCCCTTTTCTCCGAACTCCAAGATAGTCTTCGGACACAGTGATAGTATCCGGACCTGTCACACACACCATACGTAACCATAGAGAAAATATAGTTTTACACGAATCCAATCCTCTGACAAAATTTTGTAGCATGACAGTACGTCTGACCGGTCATAATTCCAAACCGTTTTTGTGTTCGACGCCCCACGTCCCGAGGCACGGTTGCCATTGGCACGTCTTGTCAAAGCAGTGGCCGTGTCCCCTTATCGCGGGATTCTCATCAATGCGGGCATGGGTAACCCAACCGTGCTGTTTATACGGCCCTTGGGAATAGGCGAGTTCTAAGGCGAGTGGGGAGGCATTCAATATTCACTGCCTTTATAAGAGGATAAGGATTCCCTCTTTTTCCCTCACGCCTTCTCTCCATCCTCGCCCTTCCAACCTCGAGGTCCAGCGCCCCAGTTCTCATCTCCTTTCCACTCGAGCTAGCGCTCAACCATGTCTGGATCCGGACGTCAAGGCAAGTGGATGGTCTCCTCCGTTAGGGAGGAGGACATTACTGAGCTTCGGGCGGTCGGATACCTGGCGAAGGATATCGCCCACTGCCTGCCGGCTAAGGGACAAGTCGTCCCCACGCCGAAGCCCAACGAGAGTGTGGTATTCATCCCTCATTTCTTCCGCGGGCTAGGGTTCCCACTCCACCCTTTCGTCCACGGGCTGATGTATTATTACGGGGTAGATTTCCACGATCTATCCCCGAACTCCTTCCTCAACATCTCGGCGTTTATCGTTGTGTGTGAGGTTTTCCTCCGTATCCAACCCCACTTCGGACCGTGGCTCAAAGTCTTCAACGTGAAGCCGAAGGTGGTGGATGGCCAGCACGCAGAGTGCGGAGGAGCCATGGTGAGTAAGCTGTCGAACGCTTCCTGGCCGAAAGGCACGTTTGTGGATACAGTGAAGGAGTGGCAAAAACAGTGGTTCTATATCACAAAACCCCGCGGCACCATCTGGGCCGCAGCCACCGAATTCCGCTCCGGCTCTCCCATGCGACTTACCTCTTTGGTCGAGAAGAGTCCGAACTGGTGTTCGTCCGATGAGCTGATAGCGTTGTAGACGCGCGTCCAGAGCATGATAGCCAAGGACGTCAAGCTTGTCGATGTAATCCAGGTGATGCTAGTTCGCCGGATTCTCCCATGCGAGCGCAGAAGTCGCCCTCTGTGGGATTTTAATCCGAAGAAGCATCAAACCTTGGTGAGGCTCTTCGAAACCACCCACGAAGATGCCTGGAAGTTTCTCTTTAAGGGCAACGAGAAACCACCGGTCACGGATTCAGACCGTGGTCACGATTATAAACACCTCGCCAGCGAGGTAGGCTATTTCGGACGTGTCCCCAACTTAATTGTTTCGAGGATGATGTCTGAGTTTATCATTGCTTTTTCAGGATTGGATGGAGAGGGCAAAGCGGATTCAGTGTCCGGCTCCGCTGCCCGAAGAACCGGTCATCCCGCGTCTGGCGAAGATGCTGGTGCCGGCGCCATATAAGGCGCCGGAGAAGAAGGCCAAGAAGAAGGCCAAGGGGGCCAAAAGTGGCCCCCGTCGCAAGGGCACTTCGGACGTGACGTCCGAAGAAGAGGAAGCCCATTCCTCCGTCCCTGAGGACGACGACGCGGAAGAAGAGGAGGAGGTGGAGAAGAATCCTCCCCCTAAGGAGAAGAAGAGGGGGGCCTCCATGAATCTGGAGGCGGGAACACCTAAGAAGGGGAAGGGCACCCCTGCGGTCAACACCGCATGGGAAGTTGACAGTAGTCTGGAGCGACGCATCCGCACTAAGCCTCGGGCCGCATCGTAAGTACTATGACTTTCGTACATAAGTATACCCGGCCCCTCCTTTTTATTGTTTTGACGTGGTTAATTGTGCCATTGCAGTCCGGCCCGTGGGCAGCATCTAGTGATCCTCATCTGGAGGTTCGTTGGATCCGGCGGAAATGGCCAGTATGTTGTCGCCGCCTGCTTATTTCCCTGAGGCTAAGGACGACACCGAAGTATTGTCCCGGAGGACTGCTCCGAGCTGGGGAGGGTTCCAGGACGCTATCCAGGAGGCACCACAAGGGGAGACCTCCGCTCCCGGACACATGGGGGAGCAAATCCCCATGGACACTGGCGAAGAGGGTCGTATTGAGTTTGGCCCTCAGCCGAATACGATCCCCGGGACCAATACGGCCCCGGGATCTGGCGTGCGCATTCCTTCGAAGGAGGGGGGGTGCGCCAGTTCCACCGATGGCCCCTGTCCAACCAGGGGCGCCGGATAACCTGATGGAGGCACTACGAGGTGCCTCCATTGTGGATGAGCACCGTATCCTTATGGGTATGGTGATCGAGAAGCTTCAGTCCGCCAAGAGCGGACTAAACGAGGCATGCAACAACCTGTTGACAGGTTTCGAGGTAAGTCACGTAGAAAGAGAACACCCCGTGGCGACAGTAGCCCCTGAGACACTGTCCGGTGTTCGGAAAGAAAGACCGGACAGAGGATCAACCCTTTGAAGGATACTAATTTGATATTTCTAAATAAGCAGGCGTCGCTGTTGGCCGCGACTTCGCGTGCCGCCGAAGTCTCTGAACTGAAGCAAAGGTTGGAGTGGGCCGAGAACGAGCTCGGCGAGGTGAAGGTTCAGCTTTAGGAGAAGCAAGATGAGTGACGACTTGCTATGTATTCATAAAGAATAAACAGTAAGTATTGACCGGAGTGTCATAATATGTGTAGGGGCGGTGACCGAGGTTGAGGCCCTAAAGAATGCCCTGGCCGAGGTCGAGGGGAAGGCTGTCTAGCAGCAAGCCGCCCATAAGAAGCTCAAGGCCCGGGTCGGCGAGGTCCAGGAGGAGCTCCAAGACGCGGTGAAGAAATGCGAAGCCTTGGAGCGCGAGGTGTCGATTTGAGAGACCGAACTTACCAAGGCTCGCCAGAGCGCGGAGACTGCACGGAAGGAGGCCCGGGATACTCTTTAGGAGATGCAGGAGGCCAAGAAGGTTGAAGTGGGTAAGGCTTTTAACATGCAAAGCAAGTATGCGGAGAGGAAGTACCTTTTACTAACCCGGATTCGGAGTTGCCCACGGGCTTTTGCGGATCTGCCACGCAGCGTGTCTGATGCTGCGGAGTTCTTTCGAGCCGGCGAAGGGAATTCCACGGAGAAGCTGTTCTGGGCGCAGTATGCTGTGCCAGAACACCCGGTGCCCTTTGCCGATCAACTGAAACAGTTGGTCGAGCTGCACAGGATGGCCGAACTGGCCATGAAGGATTTAATAATCCGGCTGTGGCCAGCCGAAGCTATGCCTAGCAGTTATTTTGGCCTCGTGAAGCGGGTGATGGAGGCTTGTCCGCGGCTGGACGTCGTCAAGCGATCAGTCTGCATCGAAGGTGCCTGCATGGCCTTCGCTCGTTGCAAGATGTGGTGGGAGAAGATGGACACTGTCGAGGTGGCCAACGGGCCGCCGGAGGGCAAGGAGCACCGCACACCCGAGCGATATTTTGTGGATGTCCTGGAGGGATCTCGACTTGTAGCAGCGCAGTGCGGGCAGGACATTATTTTTGAATGAATGCATTCGTTTTTTGTCTTTGCCTTGTATGATGAGAACAAATCCGGTTTGTAATATAATGTTTGTTATGTTTCGATTGTTTCCTCCTGTGCGGCCGTGTTGTGTTAAATCTGAGGGTTGGCCAGTCGTCGGCTTCTGCCCTCACGTAGGTAGTACGGAGGTGTTCGGGATGTAATCTAAACAATCTTGACCCAATTATATGGTCCTTGAAGGAGTTGTTTAGCGCAACGAACCAGGAAATCAGACTATGCGGCTTGAACGCCCTCACTTAGCCATAGGAGTTTTATAATAAAACATAGGTGCAACCCTGGTATACAAACCAGAGTGATGTCAGCGTCTGACCGAGAAGTACCGATCCTTCGCGGAATGCGGAAAAAGTCTCCAACGATTTGAGACCTCTGAACAGCTGACCGGCTCTCGCCGCATCATGACAGTCAGTTTTTGGCTTTCTCTACTGAGGTGCTCATCTGGTCAAGGCCAGGGCACAATCGCAGTAGTTCTCCCTTTACTACCCAAGCCGATGTAGCAGAACGTAGGGTAGCAAGCACAAGAGCCGGGCAACCCAACTATTGACCAAAGACATGATTCGGAGCCAATGCATATAATGCTAAATTCGGGGTGCCGAACTTATCTTTAAGGAGTGTTCGGACTTTGTTGCCGTATTATGGGGCGACGAGAAGCCCCTGGCGGATATGAGACGTACCGAAGTGTACGGGTGCGAAAATATAAGTAATTAATGGTGAAGGAAAACAGAAAGAGAACAAACGTAGTATTTGGAGCCCCTTGACTTGGGCCATGAACTGTTTCCATTAGAGTTGGGTTAATGCGTCAAAGCGCATTTATACAAGTAATGCGATAAGCAACCGGCTATTTAGCATGCCGGAACGAGAGGAGAGCTGCATTTGGGTACTGAAAAACCGGTAGAATAGTCGTTGGATTGTTCTCTAGGGCTTCCCCTGTATTCCTGTGCTCCGTGCCAATCTGGTGTACTTGTCCTTTGACAGGACCGGTAATCAGGCCATTGGAGGAGGCCTGTAGAAAAGATACCCGAAAAAGGGAAAAAAGGGAAAAGGAAATAGTAAATATACCAGTGAGTCCGGGATCGGTGTAGCCGAACTACAAGCTACCTGTGCCTCCGTCGATGCCCATGGGATTTTGAGTGCGTAATTATGTACGCGTGGTGCGGATGCCGCTACCTCATCGGGACTGGGACGGAGGCCGAATTGCTAATCGAGCTCTTGACGAGCCGAACCGTCCTGTTGCAGTGTGGTCCGCACCCTCTTAGTGATGTCCAGGGGCTTGGCAGCCGGATTACGGTTCTGCTTGAGAAGGCCGCTCTGTACGTCTGCTGCTAGGGCGGCTGTGTGCTCCTCTGTTCGGAGGGAGCATTCAGTGTTGCCATTGACTGTTATGATGTTGCGTGGACCGGGCATCTTGAGCTTGAGGTAAGCATAGTGTGGCACTACGTTGAATCTAGCAAACACGGTTCGTCCGAGCAGTGCGTGGTAGCCGCTGCAGAAGGGGACGATATCGAAGATTAACTCTTCGCTTTAGAAGTTGTCCGGAGAACCGAAGACCACCTCCAGCATGATTGAGCCCGTACAACGGGCCTCTACACTTGGTATGACTCCTTTAAAGGTAGTCCTTGTGGGTTTGATTCGTGAGGGATTAATGCCCATCTTCCACACTGTATCCTGATAGAGCAGGTTGAGGCTTATTCCACCGTCCATTAGGACTCATGTTAGGTGAAATCCGTCGATGATTGGGTCGAGGACCAGTGCGGCTGAACCGCCGTGGCGGATACTAGTTGGGTGATCTCGACGATCGAAGGTGATTGGGAATGACGACCACAGATCGAATTTTGGGGCGACTGGGTCTACCGCGTAGACGTCCCTGAGTGCTCGCTTGCGCTCCCTTTTGGGGATGTGTGTAGCGTATATCATGTTCACCATTTTTACTTGAGGAGGAAATTTCTTCTGCCCCCCAGTGTTCACCTGCCGGGGCTCTTCTTCCTCGTCCTCACTTTGTGATCCCTTTTCTTTGTTCTCGGTATTTAACTTGCCAGCCTGTTTTATAAACCCAACAGTCTCTGTTGGTATGATTGGCTTGTTTGTCTGGGGTGCCATGTATCTGGCACGGAAGATCAAGTATGCGGTCCAGGCTGGATGGTCCCTCATTGTTCCTTTTGTAGGGCTTCTTCCGCTGGCCGGACTTGGAGCCGCTGAATCCGGCGTTAACCGTAGTGTCATCGGTATTGTCGCCATTGCTTCGGCGTTTGTGTCTATTGCGCCAGAGCTTGCCGGTGTTGTTCTTGGACTCAGAGGGGCCTGCCTCGCTGGTTGTGTTTTTGCTACGAGCCAGCCAGCTATCCTCACCCGCGCAAAAGCGGGTCATGAGTGCTGTGAGGGCTGCCATGGATTTCGGCTTTTCTTGGCCGAGGTGGTGGGTGAGCCATTCGTCACGGATGCTGTGTTTGAAGGCTGCTAGGGCTTCGGCATCCGGACAGTCAACAATCTGGTTCATTTTGGTTAGGAACCTAGTCCAGAATTTTCTGGCTGATTCTCCGGGCTGTTGGACTATATGACTTAAGTCATCGGCATCTGGTGGCCGGACATAAGTACCTTGGAAGTTGTCGAGAAAGGCTTCTTCCAAGTCCTCCCAGCTGCCGATAGAATTTTTGGGCAGGCTATTTTAGCCAGTGTCTAGCTGGCCCTTTTAATTTTAGTGGGAGGTATTTGATGGCGTGGAGATCGTCTCCTCGGGCCATATGGATGTGGAGAATAAAATCTTCGATCCACACTGCGGGATCGGTTGTTCCGTCGTATGATTCAATGTTTACGGGCTTGAACCCCTCGGGGAATTCGTGATCCAGTACTTCATCTGTGAAACAGAGAGGGTCTGCGGCGCCTCTATATCGGGCTGCGTCACGGCGCACCTCCGATGAAGTCCGTCTGTGGTTATCGGCCCGGGCGTGACTAGGTTTGTCACGTCCGAATAGGTAGCCGTCATCCCGAGTCGGGAAGCGTCCTCGCGATCCGTAGATTGATCTGGTGTGTCCTGCTGTACTGTCCAAATCCTGCCGAAGGCTGTATGTATGGTCCCGAGCTGTTTTGTCTCTGTTTTTACGAGGCGGTGGGGCGGGCTGTTGTTTGGCCTGAGTTGCCATTTTATCCCGACCGCGTGGTGGTCGGTCCGCCGCACTATCCCGACCACGTGGTGGTCGTTCCGCATTGCGCGAGGGAGGTATGGGCTCCGGTGCCTCCTCATCGAACTGAGGTAGCAGTTTGTGCTTCGGGTAACTCTTGGCTGGGCGCTTGAGGCCATATTCTTCGGCTACCAGGACGTCGGCCCATCTGTCAATGAGTAGGTCTTGATCTGCTTGAAGTTGCTGCTGCTTTTTCTTCAGGCTTTTTGCCGTAGCTATTAGCTGGCGCTTGAAGCGCTCCTGCTCGAGGGGTGCCTCAGGCACGATGAAATCCTCGCTGCCGAGGCTTTCCTCATCCTCGGAGACTGGACGATAACTATCGTCATCCGGGTCATCGGGCATGGCCTGTTTATCAGGGTTAATTTGCCCGTTGTCTTGTTCCTCATGTTCGGATGCAGCTCCAACAGGGTCTTCATTGTTTTCGGCATCGCCCAGAGTACTATTTTCTCCGTGTCCAGTGTTGTCGTCTTTTGAGCGACCAGGCTTAGAACGGCGTTTAGGGCGCCGGCGCTTGGACTGTGTCTCAGATTTTTTATTTGCAACTGGATCTTCTTTGTCATCGTCGCTAGTTTTTTTAGGTGTGTCAACCATGTACACATCGTACGAAGAGGTGTCCGTCCAACGTCCAGTGAATGGCGGGTCTTGGCCTTGCTCCTTGTTGGCATCGTCGTCCATACCATCGATGTCTTCGGAGCCATAATAAAGCACGTTGGTTAAGTCATCGACAGTGGCTATGAAGTGGGTGGCGGGTGGGAAGCAAAATTCCCCATCATCAGCCTCTAGATCGAACCGAACATAGTTCGGCTGTGAGTCCTTTTGCAAGGACAAACTCTTTAAAGAGTTTAGCACATCGCCCAAAGGTGAGTGCTGGAAAACGTCTGCCCCGCTGAATTCGAAGATCGATAATCGATCTAGCTCGGTGTCCGCAGGCGTACATTGTCCGGAACTTATAGCCGGAGACGAGTCCGGAGTTCTGTTGACGCAAATATTGCAGGGTGTCGAGTCCGTGTGCGGCTCCAACGCCATGGACTCTGTGGCCTCGGATGGCACAACCTGCTCCGGATCTAAGGCCGTTGCAGCAAAAGGAACCATCACCTCGATGTGATCCGATGACGGATTTAAGTCATGTTCATCGGGGTGAGGTGGAGCGATCGCCGTGGTCTCAAATCCCTTGAAGATCAAGTCTCCGCGGATATCCGCGACGTAGTTCAAGCTTCCAAATCTGACCTGGTGGCCAGGGGCGTAGCCATCGATCTGCTCCAGATGGCCAAGCGAGTTGGCCCGCAGTACGAAGCCGCCGAATACGAAAATCTGCCCGGGGAGGAAGGTTTCTCCTTGGACAACGTCACTATAGACGATCGAAGGGGCCATCGGACCTTTCGTCGAGGGCACAGTGGAACTCTCAATGAAAGCACCAATGTCGGTGTCAAAACCGGCGGATCTCGGGTAGGGGTCCCGAACTGTGTGTCTAGGATCGATGGTAACAGGAGACGGGGGACACGATGTTTACCCAGGTTCGGGCCCTCTCTATGGAGGTAATACCCTACTTCCTGCTTGATTGATCTTGATGAATATGAGTATTACAAGAGTTGATCTACCACGAGATCATAATGGCTGAACCCTAGAAGTCTAGCCTGTATGACTATGGTAATGTGTATATCTATGCCATCCGGACTACTCCCTCTGGTTTATATAGACACCGGAGGGATCTAGGTTACATAGAATCGGTTACATAAGAAGGAATCTTCATAGTTGGTCACCAAGCTTGCCGTCCACGCCAAGGAGAGTCCAATCCGGACACGGGTACATTCTTCGGTCTTCATGTCTTCACAGCCCATTAGTCCGGCCCATGGATAACAGGCCGGACGCTCGAGGACCCCTTAGTCCAGGACTTCCTCAACGACGCAGCGGAACTCTCAATGAAAGCACCAACGTCGGTGTCAAAACCGGCGGATCTCGGGTAGGGGGTCCCGAACTGTGCGTCTAGGGTCGATGGTAACAGGAGACGGGGGATATGATGTTTACCCAGGTTCGGGCCCTCTCGATGGAGGTAATACCCTACTTCCTGCTTGATTGATCTTGATGAATATGAGGATTACAAGAGTTGATCTACCACGAGATCGTAATGGCTAAACCCTAGATGTCTAGCCTGTATGATTGTGATTGCCTCTACGGACTAAACCCTCCGGTTTATATAGACACCGGAGGGGCCTAGGGTTGTACATAGTCGGTTTACAAGGGAAGGAATCTACATATCCGAACGCCAAGCTTGCCATCCACGCCAAGGAGAGTCCCATCCGGACACAGGAAGAAGTCTTCGGTCTTGTATCTTCATAGCCCATTTGTCCGGCCCATGTTACATAGTCCGGACGCCCGAGGACCCCTTAATCCAGGACTCCCTCAGTCGCTCCACCACGGTCCACACCCAACTAGTTGGAAAGGCAAGCTTCATGGAATTGGAGCCAAAGAGGAGCCAGCTGGGTACCAAGCGCAAACTCAAAACACAAGCCAACCTCAATCCCTCTCCTGCAGAGCCTCCCGACCGAGCCCAGCACCCTTGACGACGCCTCCAGCAAGGTCACGACGTGTAAGCCGCCGCCGCAAAATCCACTGTGGATTAAGGGTTTTCACCCGGGCAGGGGGGTCGGGGTGGAGAGCAGGGGACCTCAGCTGCGCCCCCATGGAGGAAAGCAGCGCCCTTGGGCATTGCCGCCACAGGGCCAGCCGGACCGGTCAAGGTTTCCCCCGATCCCCTAGCTGGCCACAAACACCCACCAACGCCGGAGCCAGTAAACAAATCGCTAGCACCCGTCGACGGCGAGAGAGAGGCAGCGGGGAAGAGGGATTTCGAACCTCCAGATCTGAAAAAGAAGAGACTTCGCGCCGTGGCCGAACTCCACCAATCATCCGCCGTCCGCTTGGTCGAGCATGCTGGCCAGCACCCCCTAGGAATGCCACCTGCTGCCCAACGCCGCCGCCTCATTGGCCGGGGCCGCCACCGCAGAAACCACTGGCCTCCGAGAGGGGATGGAGCGCCGAGAACCCCACCGCCACCTTCATCGGCGGCCGTCTACGGTAGCAGCGAGGGGAGGAAGGAGGTGGAGGGTTGGCGGCGGCCACGGAACCCTAGTTGTCCCCGAGTCGCCCGAGGGGGCAACAAGAGGGTCGGGCAGGATACGTTGTTGTTGCAAGGGATCAACAACGAAGAGTTTGATTGATCACCTGCTTGCTGGCACTGGCATAATTAAAGGATGCTTAAAGCAAAACTCTAAAGTTGCTTTGTTTTGGCTAGGAAGAACTTTAATAAAGTGTCTCATAGTATAGCCCATTAGGGGAGCACTTTGAACTCGTACGCACCCTTGCAAACTGATCATGTAACTTTTGTTGTACTGGACTTACTGTTGAACCTAAGTCAGTACGATCACTTCATTGAGTAAGTGATGCTGAACAATACATGAGTGCCCATGTGCCCATTATGGAAGAACTAAACTTCAAGAAAGCATCCATTCCATGGTTGTTGCAACACACGATGTTCTTATTTAAGCGTAATATGAGAGATGGAACAATACTTCACAAGGAAATCATATTGACCACCTGAGCCAACCAAGGAGTAGAGCCCAATCATTCTTAGGTTCATACATGCATGAAATTTTGTGCTCAACTGGAATTGGTCTGTGAGTTTCATTGATACCCACGGACATGCTAGGACTGGGAACCATCAGTACATGTAATTGCAACTTTGCAAGGCCCTCATGTCCTGCACGGAGTAACAACATCACCATTGTCAACTGGAGATGCACTCGTTCAGGAATACCAAAAGCAATGGAGAAGGTAGTAGAAGGCCAAAGCATAAGGGCAGGCGGAAGGGCCTTGGTGCTTCACACTTGTAGGTGTTGACTCATGGAGGTGAGGTGGACAACAATGAACAACATTATGAGGAAACTGGTGCTGCTGCTGCGAACCAAAACGAGGGTCGGGGGGTGAAGAAGTATAGTGAAAGCACTGGGGAAGGTAGCAGAAGACCAAAGTACATCGGCAGACGGTGAGTCTTGCAGCTGCACAACCCTTTGAGGATTGGCGGATGGATGTGAGATAGAAAACAATGAGGGCTATGAGATGAAATTGGCGAGCTTGGAAAACTTCAATGTATTGGCAGAATAAGATTCAGAAGAATCAAACACTGCTGATGGATATTAGCTGCAAAGCTGTGAGTTTGATCTACTGCCTGAAGAATACTGAAGGAACTCAAGAAGCGAAGGATGGCAGTCATGGTGCAGTGATCCAGATGAAGGCAATCCTTAATTGAGTTTTCTTAGGGACTAATGTAGCAGATTTTGTAGTCCAATTTTCAGTAACTAACTGAAATTGACATGTAGTACTCTCTCTACTGCTCGAATTCCCTACTCATATTGCCTGCATTTTACGGACATGTGAACTACACCTGCGGTGATCTGCAATTGATGTTTATGTCTCATGCAGCCTTGTGGAGTATTCTTCACCTTCACCTATGCTGATCATTGTCTTTTGTTATTGGTGCATGAACTGCCACTTTTTCTTTGTTTATGTTTCCTCTCATGATTTCCATGATCTGCAGTTATTATTTTTGAATACATTTTTCTTCTTTCTATAATCGAATCAGTGAAAACGATCTTCTATGCAAACTGTTTGGTTTTTTTTTTTTTGAAGAAACTGAAATCAGGATATCATGGATGGAGAGTAGGGTCGAGCAGATCAAGATTGCGGGGAGAAAGGCGTTTAGAGTGGTGGGAAAATAATCGTGTGTGAGGGAAGTCGAAAACTAGTCACACACCTCTGCTATTTGGTTCAGGCGATATCACCATCAGATTCAGCTACGAATAACAATGCAGTAGCGGGATTACAGATAAATAAAGTGGTTTACGGGCGAACTGAACAAAACAAAAGTAACGGACAGCTTCAGTATTGCCCATTACTTGACCAAAAAAACCGCCGGACCAAACGCCTTATTTCGCATCATATATTATTTGAACAGAACACATCTTTCCTGATTTAGCTTCCGTATATACTTAGTATGGCCGGTCGTTGTAGTCGCAGTCAGGGAAGTAGCTGCAGACAGCCACGGTGTCCGGGCTGCTCCGGCAGGTGCGGCGGGCGCAGCCGAGCTCTTGCGCTCTGCTGCACACCACCAGCTTGTAGGCCCCGCATTCGTGACCGGGCGCGCATGCGTTAGCGCGGTAGTCGTACCACCGCCGCCCGTTCACCCACGAGGCGGTGACGGCGGCGCCATCTTGGTAACCGCTGCCGTTGTAGGTGTTCTGCAGGTAGATCAGCTCGATGTCTAGTGGCTCCAGCTTGCAGTCGATGCTGAGCCGGTCCGCGTACCGCTGGGCGTCCTGCTCCAGCGTCGAGTTCCACGTCAGGGGTGCCACGCCGACATGGCGGCGCGCGTCGTTGTGCGCCTGCAGGAACTGCGTCGCCGTGGGCACGCTAGGGGCCGCTACGGCGACGCCATTGTTGCTAGTGCTGGGGATGCTGGCTGATGCCGGCGATGGTGAGACCAGTGCAAGCAGCAGGATGGCGGCGGCGCAGACGAAAGTAGACATGCTCATCTGTTGCATATGTGACTCTGAGCTCAGTTGATTTGGTGAAGTTTTAGAGGAATTGACGTGCTTATATAGGACAACACGAGGGGTTAATTGACTTGCAGAAGCGTATGCATCAGTTTGGAGAATTAACATGAAGCGCTCATCTGCGAGTAATTAATGGAATTCACTGCTAGAAACGATAATTAACAGGTTAGCCGTTTTGCATGTACATACAATTTCTTTAACACAATACAGACGCAAGCGTTCATATACACGCGCGACTTCCTTCTCCCTACTAAAAAAATGTGAGGACACTTCTTATCAGACCTTCTTCCTTTCGTACACAAAAAATGATAGGACAAATGAAATAAATTTGTTAGCATGTTCAATATTTCTTAAATATTTCATTTCTCGTAATATGCTTTTGCCGAGTAGGGCATTTTGGAAACGTCACTTCATGGAGGCCTTAATTTTGAAAAATTCAAAATTTTCAGTTTCAGAAAAATCTGAAAGAAATACACATGTATACAAGGATCTAATATGTACGTGTGCAAAATTTCAAATTAAGATCTCCATGGAGCTCGGCCTCCATTTGGCATTTTCGGCTTTCGCCTCGCTTTAAAGATAAAGTCAACAATACATTCATACAATAAGTTCAAATGCCGTAAAATAAAATAGCCTGCTGGGGCATCAACACAAACACGCCTATAAAAATCATGAAAGTAAAACGAAAGAAAGACCGGCAAGTGGCCAAAGGGTCCTGCTGCGAGGCAAGTTGGCGAGCCTGAGCAGTTATCTCATCCATCATAACGCTCAGCCAATCACGATCTAGCTGTCTATACAGCGGGTGCTAATGCTGCACAAATGGAAATAATTTGAAGATAATGTCAGAGGCCCGCCTAACAAAGACCCACTCAATCACTATATTATTGTGTGTCATTCATAAAGTCTAAGCTAACGCCGCAAACATCAAGAGCCTCACGGACAAAACTCCATAGAACTCTTGAGGCCGTGCAAGAGAAGAGGATGTGAGTCCCCACCTCTGGGGAGTAAATTGCTCAAAAACCACCATATTTATGGCTAGGGTACTCCAAAACCACCTCTTTCGCCAAAAAACAAAAAAGGTCACCACTTCTGCGCCAAGTGAATAATAGAATGCACTAATTCAAATCTGAGCCGCATTAATAGCAAAACTGACGGGTGGGACCCACATGTCTAGGTTGATGTGGCGAAGATTAGTCCTAACCAATGTTTGACCTGCTGACATGGACGGGGGTCCCACTTGTCTGTCTCACACCTTCTTCTTCCTCCTCAATTTCCTCTCCTCTTTCTCCCTCCCTTTCTCACCATCTCTACCGGCAGCTGGAGGCCGAGCTTGCAGCGCCGCCGCCTCGCGCTCTTCGGCACGCCCACCACGCCCCACACCCGCAACGCCGCTGCCGCGCGCGCCCTGCCATCCCGCGACCGCGCCTGCTTGCACCGCCATCCCATGTCTGCGCATGGTAGTGCCGCCATCCACGACCTAGGCCGCTGGCGAGAGCCCCATCTCGCTGCCTCTGCCCAGGCCCACCTGCAGTGCCTTCTGTTGTCGGCCATGGCGAGGGGCGCCACACCGGTGTGGTCGCCGTTGCAAGCACTTGCGCGGCTAGGGCGCTCCACCATGTCACGCGCGGGCCGGCGCGAGGCTGTGGGTAGGCGAGGGCCGCCACCCGGTGTGGCCGCCGCTGTGAGCACGAGCGCGGCTAGGGCGCTCCACCACGGCGCGCGCGGGAAGGGGGCAGCGGGCGTAGATGGCCTCAGATTCGACCGGCGCCAGGCGACGGGGAGATGTGCTGGGAAGGGGCAGCCGGAGGCTGAAAATCGACGGCCTCGAATTCAGCCGACGCCAGGCGGCGCAGAGGCATGCAGGGAGGGGATGGCGGACGCAGATGGCCGAGACGGACCAGATTCGGCTGGCGATAGGTGGCGGGAAGGTGTGCTCGGAGGGACGGTGCCAGGGGGAGGCAGGGGCGGTGCTGTTGGATGACCAATGGTGAGGGAGAGAGATGTGTGGAGAGGAAGGAGAGGCGAGAGGAGATAAGAGGTGTAGCTGATGGGTGGGACCCCCGTCCACCTCAGCAGGTCAAACATGACTAGGACTGGTTTTCGCCACATCAACCCAATAGATGGTCCCACCCGTCAGTTCTACAGTTAGACACCCTCAGTTTTGAATTAGTGCGATCTGTTACTCACTTGCCGCAGAAGCCAGAAGCGGTGGTGATTTGTTAGTTTTTGGCAAAAGCGATGGTTTAGGAGTACCCTAGCCGCAAATGTCATGGTTTTCAACAATTTACTCACCTCCGGGACACCACACAGAGGGCACAACCCATTTGCAGGGTCATTCTCTTGATCACCTTCCTCCCAGATGGGAGGGGATCCATTAACAATTTCCAAACAAAAATCTTTATCTTCAAGGGCAATGGTGCTTAGAGCGGAGAAGCCCAGACACTAAAGCAAATGTCGACATAGGACATGTTATGCCAGGCTGATAGAGAAGACAGCGGAAGGGGACACCCGTTAGGATAAGGTGTCCGGATAATCCACGAGCACCGATGGGAGGGCAGCCCGCAAGTTAGCCCACTCTATGATCTTCATTGGCCCAAATTATCATGGAACAAAGACGTCCCAATGGCCACTGTGGGGAGTCGTGGAGACCAACACCATTCGAACTGAGCAGATGCCAAATAAGTTTGGAAACCCGATACATAATGGGGCTCTATTCACCCACGGTCAAGGCGGAATAGTGTTTCCTCACTATTGCCAATGGAGAAGGACATCCCCTGGCTGATCTCTTGCTTGATCTGCTGGACGGACTGCCAAAACTAGGATCCATCAGTACGGGAACAAGCAAGCAGTGACTGGCCCCGGAAGTACTTTGCTTGAATAAGCTACAACCATAAGCGCCCCTCCCCTCGAATGATCCGCTAGACCCATCGTAGCATAAGGGCCACATTCATGCACTGTGACATTAGGATGCCTATCCTCCCAAATCCTTTGGCAGGCAGATGTTAGTCCATTTCACCATACGGTATTTTTGTGGGCCATCCATTGCCTGCCAGAAGAATCAGAAGAGGTCTTTAGCAAACGAGCTATGTACCAAGTATCAACTAAATCATTATAGCGGTTAGTTAGGATGTGCAAGGTAAAGTTTCTTAGTTTCCTTATATAGGCTTGCAGCTCATTAATTTGATATTGCTTCTTGTGTGGCCCTGTCAGCACATCATCTAGCTTCTCTCTCACCGATCGATACTAGTAGTATAGCATCTAGTTTACGTAGATCTTTACATCTCTCTCGAAATAGGCTTTCGCCCCGCTTTATAAATAAAACAACGGTCCAAGCAACCAACATCTCAAGAACGACGACTGGGGCCATAGCACATGCAAGCCCAAGAAAACATGAGAAATAGAAAAAAAGCCACCTAGTGGCAGCCGCTAAGGGGCACTACGAGGATGAAAGCCGACACGTTGGAGCCAACAGCGCATCCGTCATGTAGCCGAGCCGGTCGCGATCATGCTGCCTTGAGAGCGGGTGCCAGTGCTGTAGAAAAGCAAGGAATTTGATGGAGTCAGACACCTTCCTCGGAAAGACCTTCTCAATCACCATCTTATTACGAGTCGTCCAAAGTGTCCAGGTCATCGCCGCGAATATAAGCCAAAATAGGCGGCGATTCCTCGACTGTCGTAGAGCTCTATACTGGAGGAACTCGGCCATATCTATGTAAATCTTTACATGATCGATCCATATATGTGTGTTGCAAGAGAATCATCTGTATGGGTAATATTCGGCGCAACGGGGTTTGCATACTGAATTCCAAACATAGAGGGGTTTGTGTTATATCTTGCTTTCACGTGCACCGGCAAACAAAGATGTATTATTTGCGATCGAGGTTTTTTGAACAACGGTTAAAAGTGAGGTCTTTTGAGAAAGGGACAATTGTATTTTTACCCCTAGTTGGTTCCTACCCACGGGTTTTGCCCTTACTTTTCGAGCTTGCTCAGTTTTGCCCTTAGTTTTTCCATCGTGGTCCCTCGAATGCCCTTTGACCGTTTGACCAAAACTTTGTAAATTCATACCTAATTCATATGAACTCAGAAAAATGCAAATAAGATATCAAAATGTTCAGATAAACATTACCTTTATGTGCATATCATTTGCATTCAGGACAAAAGCATCGTTTAGACTACCTAAGGTAGTTAATGCTATTAACATTATTAAAAATAAAAAAGGTATAAACAATATTTTTTCATGAATAAAAATTACATGCAAATGTAGGTGATGTTTTCTGAACATCCTGATATCTTATTTGCATTTTTCTGAGTTCGTATCAACTTGTTATGAAGTTTCGAAATAATGGTCAAAGTCGTTAGAACATTCATAACAAGATGATACAAACTCAAAAAAATGCAAATTAGATATCTGGATGTTCAGAAAACATCACTTACATTTACACGTAATTTTTATTCATGAAAAAAAATATTGTTTATACCTTTTTATTTTTAATAATGTTAATAACATTAAGTACCTCAGGTAGTTTAAAGGGTGCTTTTGTCCTCAATGCAAATGATATGCACATAAAGGTAATATTTGTCTGAACATTTTGATATCTTATTTGCATTTTTCTGAGTTCATATGAATTAGTTATGAATTTTTGAAGTTTTGGTCAAACGGTCAAAGGGCATTCAAGGGACCACGACGGAAAAAGTAAGGGCAAAACTGAGCAAGCTCGAAAAGTAAGGGCAAAACCCGTGGGTAGGAACCAACTAGGGGTAAAAATGCAATTGTCCCTTTGAGAACTGGAGCACTTGCGGCTGCAAAAGGAGAACGGGGGCTCGTTGGATTTGGGGCGGGATCACCGCCGACGGTGTACGATTTGTAAGCGGATTCAATGGACAAGCTACTGCTGGGCAATGGTTCATCGGAATGCATAGGCCACGGCGGGGAGCTCATGGCTAAGCCGACGAGAGTGGCGGGGAGCTCGGCCATCGAGGCGGTGAAGAAGGCCCATTCCCGCGCTGTCAGCCCGCGTGGGCTCGCACATGGGGCTCCTACTGCTTTCCCCAAGCTCATGTGGCTTTGTTTCCGGCCACATCAAGGAGTGCTGGCGACAGATTGAAGCTTTGAGACACCGGCAGTGATGAATCTGACAGGTTGCAGCACTGGCGACAAAAGAGAAGGGGAAGGAGGCGAGGCTATGGGAGGGGGGTTATGCGGACTGATTCTGGTGTCGGGGGCACATTGTGATGATGTGGGCGGCGGCTCAAGACTAAGAGGGGCAGTGTGGTCTGGTAAATTTCACCGAGAGTTGCCCTTCTTGGAGCAAGAAAATGTGCTAGAGGGTGGCTTCTGGAGATAAAAACTATAATTTTGAGGGATATGCTAGCTAAGGGTTAATCTCCCAAACCACAAAGTATATATTTTTTGGGATTAGGAAAATGATAAGATCAAGGTGGTTGTGCTCTTACGAAAATGGTGGAATGAGAAGAATAGAGTCAAGGAGAAGGTAAACATGAAGATAATGATCTGATGTGTCTTATTGCTAAAATCAAACTGCTAAATAGTTCAGGTTGTACAAAGCATATGAAGCAGAACACGCCATCACCTACAACCCTTTCCTCTGCCAGGGACTTTCACGAAATGAAAAATGGGCGGCATCATCGTATGCTCGACATTCTTTTTGGGCTTATTTTCTAAAAAAATCTTCATTTTGATTGAAAACCTCTGAGCGAGCTATTAGTACCTTCTTCCTAAAGAGTAGTAGCCTTCATTCATAGCCTGACCAACTCGTTCGTACGCTAGTCAGCTATGAATTTGCTCCTGCTGGAATATTCCATTTATTTAAATTTGACCCATACCTGACGAAAGAGTTTGGTAGCTCGAATATTATTAAAAGCTTGCGGTAAGAAGGGGTTTTGTCCTAGTTCCCGGAAATAATATTCCAAAGGCTTTGTAGTGATTTAATGGGGAATGAGGGTATCACCCATAACCTGTTTGAAGATGCAAAAATTCTGTTCTAGCGAGAATTAGGATTCTTGATCCCTCTCAATCTCTCTTTCAATTCGAGGATCCACCCCTCCCAGTGAGAATGAATTGAAAACCAACATCATGGCGCTTTTAATTTTGAATCATGCACTGGAGGGTGGGTGGGGTGCTATTATCAGGAATCACAAAAAGTGAGGTAGAAGCTTGTGGTGCAGGAACATTGGTGAAAGTCCTTGATCCTTTCCACGCTGAGGTCATGGTTGTCTTGCGGGGTAACCAACTAGAAGAAGCAAGAGGCTTAAAATATGTGTGCAACTTTGCTTGCTTTGATCAACTCTTAATCACGTTCAGTTCTTTGAGGTTGATGATGAGCGGATCCTAGCTTAGGGTGGGTGTATTCAGTTCAAGGCTAGTGCGGTGTACCACATTATCAAACTCTCTGGCCATGAGCTCCCTTGCATGACCTCAATTGGGATGGCTTCATGCCCATCCAGGTCAAGGTGTTCGCCTGGATTCTAAGACATGGTAACACCACTACACAAAAAAGACACATCCGTGACATTTTGGGCCGAACGAAGTTTTTTTCCTGTCATACTTATGACACTTCTATGACGATAACTATGACAAAACCCGGTATCATCATAGATGTGGTGGGCTCCTACTTCTATGACAAAAAATCATGACAGAAAATGGGCTTTTCGTCCTAGGCCGGCTGGAGACGCAGCTGCATGACATTCTTTGGGCCGTCCATGATGGAAAAAACCATGGTAGAAGCGAGGGCGAGGAAAATATCGGGGTGTTCCTGGTTACGGTTGGTGGTCGGGGCTGAGCGATGCGCGTTTCTCTCATACATGCACGCGCGTGGGTGCGAGGCGTTGGGCTCTAACTGAACCCGAGCGATTGCACTGCAGGCTACACGTTACTGAACCCGAGCGATCGATCGATGGCTGTTAACTGAACTCGATCGAGCGATTCCTTTGCTACTGCTGCTAACTGAAGCCGATCGATGCTGCCTTGAAAGTGCGTTATATCGACTAGAGGGGGTGAATAGGCGATTTTTTATGAATACTTCACTGAGGAATTTGCAGGTGAGGAAATTCCTGAGCGAAGAACTACTTGCAGCGGAAGAAGTACTCAGATGTAAACATAACAGAACACAAACATGGTCATCATGATGAAATGAAGACAAGCACAGAGTACATAAAGCGTAAACACAGGATAACACAGGATGAAGACAAACAGACTGAAGAAATTGAACTGAGGAAATTGAGAAAGTCTTCATTCAAAGTCTTCAAACAGATATGAACAAGCACACAACATAGTAACGAGGAAATGAAAGAGTTGAGGAAAGAGTTCCAACTGCTGTCTCAGTTGTACGTCTGGTTGGAGCGGCTAGGTATTTAAACCCGAGGACACACAGTCCCGGCCACACAATCCTCACCGTATTCTCCTTGAGCTAAGGTCACACAGACCTCGCCCAATCACTCGTGGTAAGTCTTCAGGTGACTTCCAAACCTTCACAAACTCGGTCACTCGGCGATCCACAATTTCCTCTTGGATGCTCTAGACCATGACGCCTAACCGTCCAGAAGAAGCACAGTCTTCAAAGGTAACAAGCGTCGGATCCACGTAGGATCAATCTCTTCAGTGATGCTCAATCACTTTGGGTTTGTAGGTGTTTGGGTTTGGGTTTTCCTCACTTGATGATTTTCGCTCAACGTCCTCGGAGGATGGGATGCTCTCAAATGACAAGTGTCAGTTTCTCTCGGAGCACCAAACCAGCTAGTGGTTGTAGGGGGGGCGGCCATTTATAGCCTAGGGAGCAGCCCGACATGATAAGACATAAATGCCCTTCAAAGATATGACCGTTAGGTGGGTAGATATTTTGGGACAGCTGGCACGTAGCACAGCAACGGTCGGATATTTGAGACTCAAATTCCTCAGGGCTATCATGTTCCTCACTTGTAGGCAATCCGCACTAGCAAATTCCTAACTCCTCAGTCAGAAAAAATTCCTCAGAGACCAGAAGAACTTCATCTCTGTCACTGAAGAAATTGACTGAACTATATGAGATTTCCAATGGCTTCACTCGAAGGGATTGGTAGGTGTAGGATTTTGAGTTGAGCATCACTTGGAAATTTTTTCTTAGTATTTCCTCGACCCCCTTTAACAGTACGGTGTTTGCTATGACTCATGAAAGAGAAAATGAAACTACGAAAACAAAAGTCTTCATGCTTCATGTTCCTTGAATGAATACCAAGTCTTCAAGGTCACACCAATTTGTTCACTTTCAAAGTCTTCAGAAATCCAAACTCTTCAGTCGAAGAACTTCATTTTTAGGGGTTGACTTTCTCTGTAAATATCAAACTCCTCATAGACTTATAGACCTGTGTACACTCATAAACACATTAGTCCCTTAACCTATAAGTCTTCAATACACCAAAATCACTAAGGGGCACTAGATGCACTTACATGCCTCTGGATGAACAGTGAGTGTTGCTGG
>NC_057799.1:549912198-549948864 GCF_018294505.1 Triticum aestivum | reverse complement strand
CCGACCACCCCGACACCCCGACCCCGAAACAACACCCCGACCCCGACACGGCACCCCGACCCCGACACGACACCCACGACACCAGAGGCCGACGAGGTCATATATTTGTGAATTATGAGTTAGGTCATATATTTGATGCCACTTAACCCTATGAGCCCATCATTGATTATAGTGATGATGATGATTATGCATTTATTGATGATAGTGATCGAGATTATTAGTAGTGTCAGGTATTCAAATTTTTTATGTTGTACTTGATGATGATACATAAGTGATATACATATTATTATTCATGTCGGTATTTTTTTATGTTGTACTAATTTCACTTACTCTTTGTCATGGCAGGTGTGGAAAGATGGTGGGCGCTGGTCGGGAGCGCTCCGAGGCCCCTTCTTTGTCGGTGCGTGGTGGGAGGTCTTCCATTCCACACGCACCTCTCCGCCGAGCGTTGCTGAACAGTATGGCGACACCGCCGGGCCCTTCTTCGTCGACAGCGGTGCCCAGCAGGGGACAAGGTAAGGGAGGGAAGAAGAGAGGAGTTGGAGCACGTGGTCGCGGGAGAGGAGGTAGGGTGACTGCTAGGGCGCCTTCCTCGCCGCCACCCCCAGCTGTTTCACCCGAGCACGTGACTGCTAGGGTGGACTCGTCCGAGGAGGAGGCTACACGGTCATGTAGATTAGCCAAAACATTCATGTAGTGTTTGTCTCATAACTAACTAGTATGACTGAGTCGTCAAAACCAAATGTGCAGTTTGTGTGCGAGAAGACCGGTCAGACCGCTCCGCCGATGCCAGTGATTGCTCCTGGGACCACGGTGAGTTTAATTTGAATGGACATTACTTGCTAGTCTTAACATTTGAGTGTCATCATGCTAACGAGACATTGGAAATGATCTTTGGTGCAGCGTAACTCCACACAAGCATCGCACGATCCTTCTCCATCTACCGGCACGAGCCTGCCCGCTCCTACACCTCCATGATCATGGTAAGTTTCTCTAGTGTTTTGCTTAACAAATGCATAAAGACCTAGACTTAGCCTTATTTCCTCCAAAATGCTTACCACAATGACCTAGACTTAGCTTTATTTCCTCCAAAATGACTTAATAAGCTTACAGACCTCCAAAACCATCCATTTTACCTAAGTTAGCTCTAAAACGATCTATACTTAGCTTTGTTTCCTCCAAAATGACCAAAGTTAGCTCTAATATGCTTAGTTAACTAGGTTTGCTCAATAATGACATGTACTTAGCTTACTTATGTGAAAAATGGCATAATTAGCTTAGTTAGCTCATAAACGATCCATTTTACCTAAGTTAGTTCTAAAATGATCCATTTTACCTTAGTTAGCTCATAAACGATCCATTTTACCCAAGTTAGCTCTAAAATGACCCATTTTACCTTACGTAGCTCATAAATGATCCATCTTACCTAGGTTAGCTCTAAAATGATGCATTTTACCTAAGTTAGCTCATAAGAGATCCATTTCACCTAGGTTAGCTCATAAACGATCCATTTCACCTAAGTTAGCTCACAAACGATCAATTTCACCTAAATTAGCTCATAAATGTCATATATTCTTCTTCTTCTTCATTTTCTTCTTCTTCTTCTTCTTCTAATCTTCTTCTTCTAACTTTTTTATTTCCCATTTTGCAGAATTAATTCGCTTCACGGAAGCTAGCATAGATGGAGTGCTTGTTTGGATGAACTATGTTTCTTTTGTATCGATGAACTATGCATGTATGGTAGGATGACACTATTGTAATATGTATGGTTGGATGCATGTATGTGGAACTTGCTATGTATGGTTGATGGAACTATGCATGTATGATGAAATTATATGTGTTGGATATCTCATATGTTTGCTGTGAACTTGCCATGTGAAAAATATATATGTATCATCTATTTTCTATGAAAATTGTTGGGTATAAGAAAAAACAGAAAAAGAGGCAATGCAGGCTCTTTGCCGTCTGCCACCGACGGCAACGGGCTCTTTGCCGTCCGCGGTGGACGGGAAAGAAGCCACGTGGCAACCACCTGTGCTTCCTGGCAGCTGACCCATTTGGTCCGTTTGCCTACAGTGGCAGACGACAAAGGCTTGATGCTCTTTGCCGTCAGCCACGGACGGCAAAGACTGCCGTTAGCCACCTAACGGACTAACAACGAATTGATTGCCGTCGGCTTTCTTTGCCGTCCGCCGCTGATGGCAAAGGCCCCTTTGCCGTCCGCTTCAAAAAGCAGACGGCAAAGAAGCTCTTTACCGATGCCAACTTTGCTGGAGCCTTTTGCCGTCCGCGGCAGACGGCAAAGGCCTTTGCCGTCTGCCATCCTAGCCTTTGCCGTCTGCCATGGCAGACGGCAAAGTAGCTGATTCCTGTAGTGTACCAAGTCTTCAAGGTCACACCAATTTCTTCACTTTCAAAGTCTTCAGAAATCCAAAGTCTTCAGTCAAAGAACTTCATTTTTAGGGGTCAACTTTCTCTGTAAATATCAAACTCCTCATAGACTTATAGACCTGTGTACACTCATAAACACATTAGTCCCTTAACCTATAAGTCTTCAATACACCAAAATCACTAAGGGGCACTAGATGCACTTACAATCTCCCCCTTTTTGGTGATTGATGAGAATATAGGTTAAGTTTTCAACGGGGATAAACATATGAAGTGTAGATACTGATATTGAGGAATTTGATTGCAAGATATAGAAGAACTCCCCCTGAAGATGTGCATAGTGAGGAATTTGCTTTTGAAGCAATGCACACTTGAAGAGTAGAATCATGGAGATCTCCCCCTATATATTGTAGTTCATACACGCATTTGACATATAATATGAAGAATTTGAAATGCATGATGAAATATGGTGACTGATGTAATTCAGCATGCGTGCATTAACATTAATGAGGAATAAGCATGCAGAAAATCTCAGCAAAAGTATTAGACGACCATAGAGTTTAAGTTTACAACTCGATCGAATAAAGTCTCAGAAGAACGAGAGTTGTAATCTTTGCAAAAAAACGCCCATATAGATAGACCTGCTTGAAGACTAACTCAAATTTCTCCCCCTTTGTCATCGAATGACCAAAAGGATCGAAAAATGAGGACTAACGCCCCTGAAGAATATCAAGTTGATGGAGGAGCGCCAGCGTTGTTGGGGTCGGTTGTTGTTGTAGGGCCTGCTGCAGTGTCGTCCAAGTCTTCATGCTCATCGGTTTCGCGTGATGAAGAATATGAGCTGGCCACCAAGGAAGGAACCTTGACCTTCTTGAATTTCTTTGGTGGAGGAGCAGACCAGTCAAAATCTTCCTTGAGACCCATTTGCTTCGGATCTTCTTCACCATACAGATGTGACAGAATATCCCAAGTGCGACCGAAGACTTCATGGAGGTAGAAATGGTTTTTCTTCACTGCATTGTGCGTAGCAGTCATGTTGTGAAGAATAGAACCAAACTGACGCTTAACCCATTTGTGGTTTCGGTCCACCTTCTAGTGAAGACTGAGCAGAAGCTCACAGTCAGTCATCACTCTTGGAGCTGTGGCTTGTGGATTTGGCTTTGAGGCATGAGCGGCAGAGTCATGAGTGGCAGAGTCATCATTGGTTGAATAAGATGCAGCTTTACGAAACTGGCCATCCAATGGACAATTGCCTTCATCAATAACAGCAGCGGCCTTGCCCTTTTCATCAGCAAAGGAAAACATCCGCTTGAGGACTTCAATTGGGGGGAAGTAGCTGAGGTGATTCTGAAAATCAGCCTTGTAGTTGAGTGAAGACCTTATTCCGAGGAATCTCATAATCCAAGGTGCGTAAGGATTCAACTCAAACAGAGAGAGTGCAACATTTGCCAGAGTCCTCATGAAGAAATCATGATAATTGACAAGAATGCCATGTATGATGTTGAATAGCAGATTCTTCATGATGCCAACAATTTCCTCATCAGATGAGTCATGGCCTTTGATTGGACTCAAAGGCTTCGTTAGAATGCGATAGACTGCTCTGGGCACATATGGCAATTATTCACGAGGAATTTGGTCCTTGGGGCTTAACCGGGCTTCAGAGGCTTCATGAGCACTTGCACGTAATGAGCAGTGAGTTCAGGCTCTTGGTACAAACAATGAACACCTTCAAGGGGAGGACTGATTGGCAGGGCATGAAGTAATTCAGAGGCCGGTGCTTTGTAGTGAGTATTATCGGTCATCCAGTCCAACACCCAAGAGTTGATATCATTAGCATCGCCTGTGATGTGCAGGGTTGCATAGAATTGAAGAATGAGCTCTTCATTCCAATCGCAAATATCCGTGCAAAAGTTGAGCAATCCTGCATCATGAAGCACACTGAGGACTGGGGTAAAGCAAGGCAGCGATTCCATGTCCACGTGAGGAATATGCTCATGGTCAAAGACTTTGTCCTTGTTGAAGAGCAGTGAAGAATAAAAATTTGCTTGGCTGGCAGTCCAGAAGCGCTTCCTTCTAAGATGAGCAGAGTCATATGGGTTATACTCAGTGAAGAAAACATGCTCGCCGAAGAAGTCATCAACCTTGAATTTCTGCTTCTTCAAGAAGGGATCCTTATGCTTGGGCTGAGGAGTATCAGTGAATTGCATCACCACCTCAGGAATCGCAATCTCAGGATCCACAGGCTGAGGAATTTCAGGCTCTTCTTCAGTGCCAGCCTGGGTATTCAATTCTTCATTAACATTTTCTTCAGCACTAGTGGCTGGAATCTCTTCATGGACAGACGGGGTTGCACGAGGTTCGTCAGATCCCATTTGAACTGTAGTCACGGGGGACTGAGGAATTTGTTGCAGAGGTGTGAACAGAGGAGAGTTGGGGTGCTGACTTTCCCAAAAGTCATCATTCAGCATTGGTGTTGTACACCCAATGTCCACATCTTCTTCTTCATCCTTGTCTTCAACGCCGGCCTCTTCAGCAGTGAACTGAGGCATGGGCGATGAGACTATTGGGGTTGAAGGGATCACATCCACTTCAATTTCTTCATCCAACTGCTCTGAAGAAGCAGCAGAAGGAATGTCATCATCAGATCCACTTGGGATCACCCATTCTTCATCAAAAGGAACAAGGTCCTTTGATGGCATGGATGAGACAGGAACAACATCAATTGGATTTTCATAAGAACTAGTCAGTGGCTTCATCTTCTTCGGAGCTGAAGAATCTGATGAAGTTGATGCCTTCCTTTTCTTCATAGCTGCACGTTCTGCAGGCTTGGTCTTCTTCACATCTGATGCAGATGGAAGGATCGGAGTTGGGGTAGGTGCAGGAGGAGCATAGGAATTTGGTTCATTTACTTCAGGCTCTGCGGCAGAAGCTTCAGCTGGCCTGACAGTTTCTTCAAGCGCAACACTAGTGGTTGCCTTGGCAATTTCTTCAGTGGCTAGAATGCAGTCATCAGCCCTGGTACTCTGAGTTTCTTCAGCAACCTGATTTTCATCAGCGGTGCTGGCATGATCTTCAGTAGGCTGAGCAGATGCCTCAGCCTGAGGATTTTCTTGTTGCGATGGGGCTGCAACATTGGAAGTGAACTTCTCAGTTAAATTCACAAACCTGACTTTGGCTCCAAGCCAGTCAGCGCGGTATACGTCAAATTTATCACTGAGTTTCTTGATCTCCGATTGAATAGTGACAAGTTCTTCAGTTGTCATTGAGACAACGTTTTTCTTCAGGAAGCGCTCCTTCTTGTACTGCGCTTTCTTCAACTGCCTGGCCTTTTCAAATTTCCATTTTTCTTCCTAAATAAAGGCAGACAGCATATGACTTTGGCCAGGAGTCAACTTGAAATCAGGCATAGGAGTGTTGGGGTCCTTGTGCCAGAGATCAATGTAGTCAAGGATCAATTTCGGATCCAAAAGCAGAGGCACATTTGTGCCTTTGGCTCTAGCGGCCTTGAGCTGCCTGTCTCTGATGATTTCGGCGAGTTCTTCATCATCAGTTTCATCTTCGTCAGACAGCACTTGAAAGGTGACCTGCTTCTTGTGAGGACTTGGTCGAGAGCCTCGTCAAGCAGTGGCCTTTTTCTTCAGCAGAGAGGGGCCAGTTGATGAATTTGGTGCAGCTGAAGAACTAGCAGAAGCTCCTGAGGCAATAGAGATGCAATGTTGTCCTTTGGCACGTGGCGAGATGCACAGGTGCTGAGGATTTTGTCAGTGGAGCTGAGGACTTTGGTGGAGGAGCTGAGGACTTTGGAGGAGCTGGAGCAACTTGAGGAGTTGCCCGTGAGGGCTTTGAAGAATCTGGCCGTGAGGGCACTGCTGAGGAACTTGGCTGTGAGGGCATTGAGGGTGAAGCACTTGGCTTATGAGCAGGCTTCTTTGCCATGGACTTCTTTGGCTTGCTTGCAGAGGCCTCAGCAGTGGTAGCAGTAGCAGAGTCTTCATTAAATTTCCTCACTGCTTCCTTAGATATTTTGGCTAGCTTGGCCTAGCGCTTGACCCATTCATCAGGATAGTCCTCACCATGCTTGAGGCTGGTGGGATCAGCTTCTTGGCCAGGTGCCAATGGAGGTCTTGGGCATGGAGGATTTAGAGCGAATTTCTTCATATACTTGGGAGTAACATACCTGTACTCCCTCCATTCCCGTGCCCATCTCCTCTCTATCCTTTGTATACGCACCTTGCGCTGATTTTTGTCCTCCTTGCCAAACTTGGCCTCATCAGGAGTGCAATAAATCTTGTATATGTAATCAGGGATCTCGAAAGCAGTATTGACCTCAGGCCTCTTTCCTCCCTTCTGTGGCTTTTTACCGTCAACCATTTTCTTCAGCTGAGGAATATGAACAACAGAATTTTCTGAAGAGGTGTGCAACTTTTCTTCGAGGAACGCTGCAAATGAGTTAAGTTGATGAGAACCAAGTGATTCAGCAGCGGACATGAGTACCTGTGAACAGAGTATAGTTGCGTGGAATTTGGAGAGGTCATATGCGTTCTCAGAAGTTTTTCAAAAAGAACAAGTTTGAGGAATTTGACCAGATGAGTCTTGAAGAATTTCACTAAGTGTTCTTTGTCTTAGGTTCCAGAGTTGTACAGATCGAAAATCCACACAATTGAGGAATCTTGAAGAAAAATGTTGCTTAGAGAAACGGATCAAGAACAGATGACATGTGAGGTGTTTAGTGTGTGAGGAGTTGAAGAATAAACACCTTTTGAAGATTTTGTAGAAACATTTGAATCAAAGAGGGCAGTAAAAGTAACTTTTAATTACCCTGAATGAAGAACACGATGAACTGGGAAGTGAAGATGTGAAGCTCGTCAGTTCAGATCTTCCACGCCCTAACATGGCAGAGGAAGACAGCTACGGCGGCGGCAGAGAGAAGAAATCCGCAGCCGGCGCGAGTACGACGGCGAAGAGGTCAAGGCAGTGAAGCTCTTCCTCACCGGCGACGATGGAAGTAGCGGCGGCGCTAGGGTTTGATAAGCTCGAGCGGGAGAGAGGTCGAGCAGAGTAAAAACGAAGTGAGGAAGGGGAGGGGTATTTATAGCCGAAGTGAAAAACTGTTCGCCCGAAGAATTTGGACGAACGTGCCCTGACCCTTCTCATTCGCTTGACATGTGTCACCCACGTACTGAGAGGTGGCGATCGTGTGAGATCGTGGGTGAATAGATAAGTATTATCGTGGAATTTGGAACGGTTTAGGCGGCAACAGCCGAAAATTGAGATAAGATAAGTTTTAATGTTACGTTCACAAATTCTTCAGCTGACAAGGACAAGGTGAAGATTTTGAACGTGTTCCAAATAGAACGCACATGAAGAATTTGTGAATAGTCTGGGTTGAGTTTAGCATAGAGGGGAAAGGGTCCGATCACATGCACTTAGCAGGAAAAAATCAACTTGAAGAAATAGCAATAAGTGAATGATGTAGAGGACATAAACTCACATATATATAAAGCCAAAGAAGAATAACAACGGAAAGAGTGAAGACAATGCAAAGTTGAAGAAATTGAACAACTGAGAAATTTCAAGAGAGGAAAAACTCAAATTGAAGATTTTCAACTTTTGGTGGTGGCGTGACCCACCGTATAAGAATGATGATTTCAGACACCGCGTACAATTGTCGTATGGTTCTGAGAATCAAATTCTTCGTTAATTTCTTCACACTTAGAGTGTTAGTCTTCATTGATTGAAGAAAATGTTTCTTCATGTGTTGCACATCTAAGTCATCAATTTTTCATAAGTGTTAGGATGAGTGTCCTTTTCAAAGAACATTCGAAGATTCTAGGATATTTAGCTCACACCTCAACTTGCTAAATCTCTTCTCATCCAAGGGCTTTGTGAAGATATCGGCTAGCTGTTCTTCAGTCCATACATGCTCAATAGAGATGTCGCCCTTCCACACATGATCACGAAGAAAATGATGATGAATCTGAATGTGCTTTGTCTTCGAGTGTTGAACTGGGTTATGAGCAATCTTGATGGCACTCTCATTGTCATAGTAGAGAGGCACATTCTTCACGTTGACGCCATTGTCCTTGGGAGTTTGCTTCATCCATAACAGTTGAGCACAGCAAGAACCAGTAGCAATGTACTCAGCTTCAGCAGTAGACAGTGATGCGCAGTTCTGTTTCTTCGAGGACCAACAGACCAAAGATCGTCCGAGGAAATGGCATGTGCCTGATGTTGGCTTGCGGTCCACACGATCACCAGCATAGTCAGAATCTGAATATCCCACGAGATGAAAAGTCGAGCCCTTGGGGTACCATAATCCAAGTGTTGGTGTGTGAGCTAGATATCGAAGAATATGTTTCACAGCCTTATGGTGTGATTCCTTCGGTGTAGCTTGAAATCGGGCACATATGCAAACACTGAGCATAATATCTGGCCTAGATGCACATAAATACAATAAAGTGCCAATCATGGAGCGGTATACCTTTTGATCGAAGTCAATACCATTTTCATCAGTGCATAGGTGGCCATTTGTGGGCATAGGAATTTTGACCCCTTTGCAATCTTGCATGCCGAATTTGCTCAATACGTCCTTGAGGTATTTCTCCTGAGATATGAATATGCCATTGCACTGTTGACGAATTTGAAGACCTAAGAATAATTTCAATTCTCCCATCATAGACATTTGGTATTCTTCACTCATCATATAGGCAAATGCATCACTGTATCGTTGGTCAGTACAGCCAAATATGATATCATCAACATATATTTGGCACACAAACAATTCACCATCATAAGATTTAGTGAAAAGAGTAGGGTCAAGTGAACCAGGTTTGAAGCCTTTCTTCATGAGGAATTCCTTCAAAGTATCATACCACGCCCGAGGGGCCTGCTTGAGGCCATAGAGGGCCTTATTGAGTCTGAAGACTTTGTCAGGATGCTTTGGATCTTCAAAACCTGGGGGTTGAGCAACATATACTTCTTCCTCAAGCTTACCATTAAGGAATGCACTTTTCACATTCATTTGATATAAAGTGATATCATGATGGTTAGCATAAGCAAGTAATATGCGAATAGCCTCAAGTCTAGCAACAAGTGCAAAAGTTTCATCGAAATCAATTCCTTCAACCTGTGTGTAGCCTTGAGCTACAAGCCGTGCCTTACTCCTCACCACAAGGCCATTTTCATCTTGCTTGTTGCGGTAGATCCACTTTGTGCCAATGATATTGTGCTTGCGAGGATCTGGACGATTGACCAGTTCCCAGACGTTGTTGAGCTCGAACTGATGTAATTCTTCTTGCATAGCTTGAATCCACTCAGGCTCCAGAAATGCTTCATCTACCTTAGTGGGCTCTGTGATAGAGACAAAAGCAAAGTGCCACAAAAGTTAGACAAATGTCAAGCCCTTGAGTGTGTGAGAGGACCAGGAATGTTGATGTCGCTGATGATTTTCTCAATCTGCACTTCATTCGCAACGCGAGGATGAGCAGGTTGTCGTTGAGGAATTTGATCAGCATTTTCTTCAGCATCATTTTCCTCAGGTGCACCGGCATGATGTTCTTCACGTTCTGGAATGATTTCTTCAACAGATTCTTCGGTAGGAATGATATCCTCAGTAGCCTTAAACTTGATAGTTTCCTCAGGTGACTGTTCATCTAACACAGAAGGTAGGTGCTGAGGGAGTCCTGGATAAGGGGGTCCTCGGACAGCCGAACTATATACTTTGGCTGGACTGTTGGACTATGAAGATGCAAGATTGAAGACTTCGTCCCGTGTCCGGATGGGACTCTCCTTTGCGTGGAAGGCAAGCTTGGCAATTCGGATATGTAGATCTCCTCCCTTGTAACCGACTCTGTGTAACCCTAGCCCCCTCCAGTATCTATATAAACCGGAGGGTTTAGTCCGTAGGACAACAACAATCATAATCATAGGCTAGCTTCTAGGGTTTAGCCTCTATGATCTCGTGGTATATCAACTCTTGTAATACTAATATCATCAAGATCAATCAAGCAGGAAGTAGGGTATTACCTCCATCGAGAGGGCCTGAACCTGGGTAAACATCGTGTCCCTCGCCTCCTGTTACCATCCGCCTTAGACGCACAGTTCGGGACCCCCTACCCGAGATCCGCCGGTTTTGACACCGACATTGGTGCTTTCATTGAGAGTTCCACTGTGCCGTCGCAATTAGGCTTGATGGCTCATCTTGTTGTCAAGGACAACATTACTTCTGGGAGAGCCCTGGCTGTAGGCCAAACCCTCTGACTAGGCGGCTTCGTCATGACCGCCCGTTCGGCCGTCACGCGGACGATGACTTCTCGGTTCATCAAAAACAGCCTCCATGTCGGCTCAGGATTCGCCGAGCAGATGGATCCAATGGAGCTCCCTTCCTTGAACGAGCTCCTGGATCGCATCGCCGCTATGGGAGTCGTTACGCACTATGATCGGATCGGGCTTAAACCCGACCAAAGGGAGATTAACTCTCCAACGGTCACCCATCAGATAGCGGTGGTGGAGGAGCAATGCAGCGATTCTTCCTCTATTTTGAGGACAAACTATGTCCGGATTCCCGAGCTCTCCGAGCCGGATACCCGTCCACGGGAGGACATGGCCCAAGCTCCGAACCTAGGATCAGACAGCAGGCCAGAACTATTGGGCAACATCCCGGAGCCCGATCTGCTAAGCTCAGAAGCTCCTCCGCCCCTGGGTTTCAGATCGGGTCAGGGTTTGGAGCTAAATCTACCCACCCACCCAGACATAAGTGATCTTTCCCACATTAGACAAGAGCCCCAAGAGACAGTACATCATTATTGGGCCAGATTCCTCCTTGTAATGAGCAAGGTCAAGGACTATCACGAGGAAGACGCAATTTCATTCTTTTGCAAAAATTGCACGGACAAGGGAATCCTCAACGCCATAAGTCGCCGTGACATAGCACACTTCGCTGACTTGGTGGCCATAGTACAGAAGTACTGTGCGATGGAAAGCGCCTGGAAAACCAAAACAAAATTCTGGGATCCTCCGGCTCTCACTAAACCCCCCGTCCGAACTAAAATGTGGACTCTCGTAAGTCACCCGATCCAATTACAAAGAAACCAAAGCCCAATAAGGGCGTGGAACTGTATTGGACGGATGGCTCAATGGGCCATGCAAAATTCACAGTACATCGTATACAATGCCAACACACAGCCTCAGAGCATGTCGGATACTCCGGCAGGTGGCCAAGAGCGGCGAGGATCTCCTCATCAACAATACAACAGAGCACCATCCCGTGGAAAATAACAATACAATAATGACAGTCTTCGAGACCTTCGCCTCAAATAATAGGCGCAAGCGAGCACTCCGCAGCCTTGCCGAAGTTTGCCACGTTGCAGCAATAAATCCATGGAACGACACGGCCATAACCTTCAATGCCAGTGACGAACCTCAATTCCGAACGGCCCGAGCACCAGCTGCTTTGGTCCTTAGTCCAATTGTGGACGACTTCCGGCTTACTAAAGTGTTCATGGACGGTGGCAGCGGATTAAACCTCATCTATGAGGAGACTCTTCGAAAAATGGAAATAGACAAGAGCCGCATTGAGCAAAGCAGCACGACCTTCAGAGGAATCATCCTTAGTCGGGAGGCACGATGTGCGGGAAAAATCACACTAGATGTGGTATTCAGCACGCCGGAGAATTATAGGTCCAAAGAAATCACATTCCAAGTGGCCCCGTTCAGTAGCGGATACCACGCCCTTTTTGGGCAGGAGGCATTCACGATCTTCCAAGCTATACCCCATTACGGGTACATGAAGCTCAAAATGCCCAGGCCCAATGGAATTATCACTCTAGCTAGTGATCCGTACATAGCACTCCGCGCCGAAAATAAAACCGCTGCACTGGCCCTCGAGGCGTTATCCGAAGCCCTTGCGGCCGAAGAGCTAACTGCGCTGCGCTCCACAGTGGACAGGGACGATGTGATACTCGACAAAAGACCCAAGTCCACCTCTTTTAAACCAGCGGACGAAATAGTCAAATTCCAGGTCCACCCAACGGACCCTACAAAAACAGCATCCATCGGGGCACAGCTGAACCCCACAACAGACGCCGCACTGCGGGAGTTCCTGCGTGAGAATTGGGACATCTTCGCCTGGCATCCTTCAGACATGCCAGGAATCCCACGCAGGCTGGCCGAGCACAGCCTTAACATTCTAAAGGGGTTCAAGCCGGTCAAGCAAACTCTTCGGCGTTTCTCTGAGCCTAAGCGACAAGCCATGGGAGAAGAGCTAGCCAAGTTACTCGAGGCCGGATTCATTAGAGAAATAGAACATCCGGACTAGCTAGCAAACCTAGTGATGGTACCAAAGAAGGACAAATCCTGGCGCCTATGTGTCGATTTCAAGGACCTTAACAAGGCTTGCCCCAAGCATCCCTTCCCCCTCCACCGCATCGATCAAATCATCGACGCCACCACAGGACACAACTCATTGTGTTTCCTCGAGCATACTCCAGATACCATCAAATTAAGATGGCGGAGTCCGATCAAGCCGCAACGGCATTTATCACTCCATACGGCCCTTCTGTTTTAACACCATGCCTTTCGGGCTCAAAAACGCCAGTGCAACCTATCAACGCATGATTCAGACATGCCTGGAAACACAAATCGGCAAAACAGTGGAGGCATACGTAGACGATGTGGTCATTAAAACCAGACACGTCGAATCCTTAATAGATGACTTGAGGCTCACGTTCGACAATCTCAGAACATATGACATCAAGCTCAATCCGGAAAAAAGGCGTTTTCGGCGTGCCCGCCAGAAAGCTCTTGGGCTTCATCGTCTCCAATAGAGGAATTGAAGCAAATCCGGCCAAAATCGGAGCTCTGTCACAGTTGGCTATCCCAACAGACCTCAAGCAAATCCAGAAACTAACTGGATGTGTGGCTGCCTTAAGCCGCTTTATCTCTCGATTAGGAGAAAAGGCACTACCTCTTTATCGCCTTCTTCGACGCACCGAACACTTCGAGTGGACGGATGCGGCCACGGCCGGATTGGAAGAAATAAAGGCCATCTTGGCCAGCAACCCAATCTTGTCCGCGCCAAATATCGGCGAACCAATGTTGTTATATATAGCGGCAACACACCAAGTTGTAAGCGTTGTGCTCGTCGTCGAACGAGAGACGGACGGACATAAGTTCCCGCTTCAAAAGCTGGTATACTACGTATCCACTTTCCTCACTCCATGCAAATCACGGTACCCACATTATCAAAAGATAGCATACGAGGTCTTGATGGCATCCCGGAAACTACGACACTACTTTCAAGAGTGTTCAATTACGGTGGCCTCTGAAGTGCCAGTCAACAAAATAATAAATAACCGCGATGCCACGTGCTGGATTGCTAAATGGGCTATTGAGCTCCTCCCGTTCGACATAACATACAAACCACGGCAAGCCATTAAGTCACAAGTACTGGCTGATTTCGTCGCCGAATGGACAGAAGACGAACTCCCTAAAGAGTACGACGCGTACTCCAATTGGATCGTGCACTTTGACGGCTCTAAAATGCTGGCTGGTCTGGGGGCAGGCGTCGTCCTGACATCCCCCACTAGAGATACAGTCCAATACGTACTTCAAATATTATACACGGACTCCAACAACGCAACAGAATATGAGGCCCTGTTACATGGTGTCCGGATGGCAGTCTCCATGGGGATTCAACGCCTAGAGGTGCGTGGGGATTAGAACCTCGCAATATCTCAAATAAATGGAGACTTCGACGCCAAGGATCCGAAAATGGCGGCTTACCGCAATGTCGTCCTCAAAATGTCAGCTCGGTTCGAGGGGCTCGAATTCCACCATGTGGTCCGAGAAAACAATCAAGCGGCGGATATCCTCGTCCGCATCGGCGCTAAGCGCGACCCTATCCCACCTAATATCTTCTTAGAAAGGGTGTTTAAGCCATCCGTGGTATGGGAAGGAGAGACCGGCAACAACAGTCCGGACCCGGCCACAACGCCAGATACCGAACACTCTGACGTAATCGGAGGCTCTGCCACCGAAATAACACCTTCGGCCCACGTGATTATGGCTGTCATCGCTCCGTGGACAGAACCCTTCCTGGCCTACGTAACTAGGCAAGAACTCCCTGAGGACCCAAACGAGGCACGTTGCATTGTGTGGCGGTCTAAAGCCTACAAGGTCCACGAGGGAGAGCTTTATAAGAAAAGCGTTACCGGAGTACTTCAGAGGTGCATCTCTGAAGAAGAAGGACGGCAAATTTTGGTAGAAATTCATGCTGGACTCGGCAGCCACCACGCCGTAGCTCGGGCCATTGTAAGCAAGCCTTCCGTACAGGTTTTTACTGGCCGACAGCCCGAGCAGACGCACAGGACCTCGTCCAACGTTGCGTTGGTTGCCAGCTTTTTGCAAACCAAAGCCATCTGCCACCTACTGCTCTCCGAACAATCCGCATTACTTGGCCCTTTGCGGTCTGGGGGCTCGATATGGTCAGACCCCTCAAAGGAGGAAGCCATAAGAAAAAGTACCTATTGGTCATGGTGGATAAATTCACCAAATGGATAGAAGCCAAAACAGTTAAAACGGCCGAGTCCGGACCAGTGATAGACTTCATATCCGGGGTTGTACACCGTTAAGGCGTCCCCCACAGCATCATCACCGACAACGGCTCAAACTTTACAGCCGACGAGGTAAAAACTTTGTGTGGCAACATGGGCATTAAGCTCGATTATGCCTCCGTCTATCACCCCCAAACAAATGGTCAAGTCGAGCGAGCAAATGGTCCCATTATGAGCGGCATTAAACCCAGATTAGTGCGATCCTTGAAGGAATCAGATACGCACTGGGTTGAGGAGCTTGACTCCGTACTCTGGGGGCTGCGGACCACGCCGAATAGCACTACCGGATGCACACCGTTTTTTATGGTGTACGGCGCAAAGGCGGTACTGCCCTGCGACATCACTCATGACTCACCTCGAGTGCGCATGTACGAAGAGAAAGAAGCCGAGCTTGATCGGCAGGACAGTTTGGACACCCTGGAGGAGGAGCATGACGTGGCAAAAGCCCGCTCCGCGTTCTATCAGCAACAGGCTCGACGGTATCAAAGCAGAGAAGTACGGGCCAAAACTTATAACGTTGGCGAACTCGTTCTACGCCTACCAGAGAAGAAAAAGGACAAGCTCAAGCCCAAATGGGAAGGTCCCTTCGTTATTGACAAAGTTCTGACCGGTGGAGCGTACCGTCTGCGGATGCATCAGACAATCGACTCGAGCCAAACCCATGGAATGCAGCCAGACTCCAAAGGTTCTACGCCTAGTGCCGCACTCTGTGTTCATCTCCTTACCTGCGTCAATTTTTTATATATATCAGTTACCTGTCTTTTCTTTCTTTCTTCCCTTCCTTTTTTTCACGGCCTTAAAAGGTTAAAATGTGTCTTGACTACACAATCTTGATGCGCTAGGCATGCTCAGTATACCTGGGGGCTTCTTATACAGAAGCTTAATATAACTATGTTCCTTGCTCTATGCCCCCCGCACATGTGTTACTTTTCGACATGTACCTTTTCTTCGCCATTATATGCATCGATATGACTTAAGTTTTGGCCAAGCTGGGTTGCCTGGCTCTTGTGTTTATACCCTACGTTCCCGTTAATTCGGCTAGGGCATAAGGGGAGCACCTCTGCGATTGTTACTACAGGGTCAGCCGGATGTGTACCTCAGACTGGGTGAAGCCAAAAGCTAGCGTTCTTAAGGGAATATTTGGTCGGTGAACAAAATATGACTTTTACTTATTTCAATATAAGCCCCCAGATGTTTATATCCTGCGTCTCTTTTCGCAGTTCGGGCATGCACATTAATACATGCGTACCCAGGGAAAGGAACCCTTAACGGAACTATTCTCCCTGGAAGATGTTTCTTACTATCCATGTAATATAACATAGCTAGTTGGGTACTTGTCTGTTCAAGCACTTATGACCCCTACGCCTGGTTTCCACACGTACCCCGGTTTTTACATAACTGAGCGG
This sequence comes from Triticum aestivum, assembly GCF_018294505.1. Classification (NCBI taxonomy): domain Eukaryota; kingdom Viridiplantae; phylum Streptophyta; class Magnoliopsida; order Poales; family Poaceae; genus Triticum; species Triticum aestivum. Next base: position 549,932,459 of record NC_057799.1, on the reverse strand, counting down.
GTATTCGGATACACTCCGGACTGTCGGGTCCGGAGGTCGAAGCAAAAAGGTCCGCCATGACAAATGATTTACAATCCGGCTAGGGACAATATATGTCACTTGAAGTACACAGTCATTTAGACTGACTAAATTCTTCTTCTATACCGTCCAACAGGTTGTCTAGCCTACAATCCTGTTGGGAATACTTTGCGGCTAATTTCACCTGGTCTTACACCAAACTGACGGGGATCTCTTCCCCGTCAGGCCCCACAGGTCCGACTTCAGCCATGTGGTTCGGGTCAGCCTTGGTATATCGAGTCTTCACCATGGCCCAGGCTTCCCTTGCACCTTGTCGGCAGGCACATATCTTCCATAATCGAAAGCGCCGCCGCGCTCCCTTGAGCATCTCTACGAGCTCCCCCATGCCTCTTGGTAGGGAGGCGGATGGCCACAAGGCCTGGACAATGCCCTGCATCACCTGCCGAACTTGTTCGTGCAGTTGTGAGAGCTCTGGCAGAAGATCACCCGCAGACTCGGGCATTTCCTCTGCAAGATAACCCGTCAGCATACCTACAGATATAACTCTGTTAGCCGGTTTCTTCGCCGAACTCTATAAAACTTCGTTCTAGCACTTACTAAAAATGCTGCGTCGAAGCCTCTTATTCTCCTTTACGGAGTCAGCAAGCTGGGCCCGAACATCTTTCAGTTCAACGCCCAGCCGGGTATTGGCGTCTTGGAGATCATTTTTCTCCCGCCTAACCTGCGTAAGCACGCGCTCGCCAGCCTTTAGCTGTCGTTGAGCATGTTGCTCATCCCCCCTGTACGACCTTCGGATTCACTCCGGGATCATCTGCAGAATCTTTTGTTAGATTTTCATGCATGCCGAATACTAACTGGTACATGTCATTCTTTTCGATAGAACCAAGTGTTACCAGATGGGGCCTTCTCAGACTCCTTCACTGCGGCAACTGCGGCCCGTAGCTGGGCATTGCACTCCTCCAGCTCTTGAGACAACTGGGTATTCTTCTCCGTAAGAACCTACGCAAACAATGATCCTTAAATCAGTTGTGTTAACTGTTTGAAGTCTCAGGGGCTACTGATATACATAATTATCAGATTTTCTTACCCGTATGTCCTTCACATACTTGTCCGTGGCTCTGGCAAGACCATTTTGAGCAGCTCGGATGTACGCGTCTCCTGAGTTGAAGGCATCAAACGCCTCTTCAGAGAAACAAGGGTCGCTGAGTATGGCCCGGCGACACCTGTGATTCATGGCACCCTCCACTTCGGAATTCGTAGCGGACAGCCTATCCGCATCCTCTGTAGGAGGAACATCCGGCGTTGTCCCCACGTCAGCATCTTCCCCTAAGTCTGGCTCTGGAGCCCGGCTGGTGGAGGCGTGGCCGGCAGGCTCTCCGGATACGGTCCAGCGAGCGTTTTTCCTGCCATGAACCATGGACGTCATTATACTTTCAATACGACAATTACGGAGAAGGGTTCTTTTTCATACCTCTGCGACGGCGTCTCAGCCTTGACTGCCTTCCTTTTAAGCCTGCCCGGTTTTGGTGCCCCTTGTTGGTGAGTCACTACGGGTTCGGCATGGCGTCCCGAGGGCCTTCCCTGTAAGACACCATATGTGTGCGGTAGGTGAAGTGCAAAAAAGGGGATCCTTCCCGGAAGTTGGGACTTCGGCTTTACTTACATGCGATGCAGGGAGCAGCCCGGGATAATCGGCTATGATGGCCACCAAGGCACCATCGCAGCTTAACTGATAGAACGTCCTGTCGATGAGCTCCACAAATGTGTCTGGATCTTCTTCGAGTCCGGGGTCGGGGGCCCGGTCAGGGTCCTCTGGTTGTGGAGACGGGCTATGGACCTCCCTCACAGCTTTTCGCAGTTCCTGCTATGAAATAGCAAGGTAAATACTTATGACGAAGAATGCGGGAAGATCTGGAGTAAAAAGTAGCAGCTCACCCAGTTTGGGGGGTTGTACATGGAGAGTCCATCCCATGGCTTAATGCGGATGAACTCCTCCTCTCCTTTATATAAATCAGACAGTATTTTCGCTAGAGCAGCGACGGAGTCCGGACCTTTACGACCGCAGCGGGTGGCATCGTCTTCTCCATTGAAGTGCCACATGGGTTGTCCCCGATATTGAAGTGGTTGCACCCCCCGCATTATACATATTGACATAACTTCGATTATTGTCAATCCTGATTTGGCCAGCGTTTCTATCTGGCCCATCAGGTAAAGGACCTCTCTGTTATCTTCCTCCTGGGGGCTCCAAGGGCACCAGCTGCGGCATTTCTTCAAAGGGGCGTTATTGAACTCAGGAAGGCCCATCTGAATAGGGTCCGGAAGGGGGACGTCCTCCATATAAAACCACTCCGAAGGCTAGTCTTTGGATGTCTTCTTCGGAGTACCGGACAGGTATCCGGTCCCGGCGATGCGCCATATCTCGGCTCCGCCCACTTAATATATTGACCCCTCCTGTGTACGGGGTACGAGGCAGAATAGCCTCTTTCATAGCTCAAAATGAGCTTCGCAGCCCAAAAACAGCTCGCAAAGGGCGGCGTAGCCAGCGATGTGTAATATGGAGGCGGGAGTAAAGTTATGCAGCTGGAGGCCGTAGAACTCCAGGAGCCCATGGAGGAACGGATGGATTGGAAATCCAAGTCCCCTTAATAAGTAAGGGACAAGGCATACCCGCTCCCCCATGAATGGGTTGGGAAAGCTCTCCGCTTGCTCCCTGCCATTGTAAGTGGCTAGTCCGGCTCGGACGGGGACCATATACGCTGGAGGGAGAAACCCCAGGGTCTGTAACTGTACTAATTGGCTGTGGGGGACAGAACACTTCTTCCAATTGCCTGGCTTAGACCTACGGGAGCGAGAGGAGGAGTTGCGATGGCCGGCCATGATGGGATGGGCTTTCCCGGGCGCGCTCCGATGGATACTCGCTGTGGGGGGATGGTGTGATCTGATTTTGGGATCCCCGGGCTCTTTAAATAGATGATTTGCTCATAGGGTTAGGGTGGCAAATGTAAAAATGCCCCGACTTCTCGCATTCGCTCGACACGTGGAAGATAGCCATTATTAGGCGCGGAAGCCAAGGAGTGCAGCATTCATGGGAAGCCGAACACTACTCGACAGGTACTCAGAATTTGGGGAAGAACCCGCCTTGCAATGCCGAAGACAATCTGCACGCTGGACTCATCGTCATTGAAGCCTGGTTCAGGGGCTACTGAGGGAGTCCTGGATGAGGGGGTCCTCGGACAGCCGGACTATATACTTTGGCCGGACTGTTGGACTATGAAGATGCAAGATTGAAGACTTTGTCCCGTGTCCGGATGGGACTCTCCTTTGCGTGGAAGGCAAGCTTGGCAATTCGGATATGTAGATCTCCTCCCTTGTAACCGACTCTGTGTAACCCTAGCCCCCTCCGGTATCTATATAAACCGGAGGGTTTAGTCCGTAGGACAACAACAATCATAATCATAGGCTAGCTTCTAGGGTTTAGCCTCTACGATCTCGTGGTAGATCAACTCTTGTAATACTCATATCATCAAGATCAATCAAGCAGGAAGTAGGGTATTACCTCCATCGAGAGGGCCCAAACCTGGGTAAACATCGTGTCCCTCGCCTCCTGTTACCATCCGCCTTAGATGCACAGTTCGGGACCCCCTACCCGAGATCCGCCGGTTTTGACACCGACAGGTGCTTTCTTTGCGAGCCATTAGTTTCATCGAATCGCACATCTACAGTTTCAACAACCTTGTCGTGAACATTGTTGAAGACTCTGTAGGTGTGCGAGTCCTTTCTGTAACCAAGCATAAAACCTTCATGTGCTTTCGGTGCAAATTTAGAATTGTGATGAGGATCTCTAATCCAACATTTAGCACCGAGGACTTTGAAATAACTCACATTGGGTTTCTTGTCAGTGAGGAGTTCATATGCAGTCCTCTTAAAGAATTTGTGAAGATATACCCTGTTGATGATGTGGCACGCAGTATCAATTGCCTCAATCCAGAAGCGACGAGGCGTCTTGTATTCATCAAGCATAGTGCGAGCCATGTCAACAAGAGTCCTGTTCTTGCGCTCCACGACGCCATTTTGCTGACTTTTGCCTTTGTCAGCGAAGATGATATGCTTCAGATGCGATGGAGATAGGGGACATCCATCAATAGATTCTTGTCACTAGTCATGTGATTTGTACATCCACTATCGAGGACCCACTCATTTGCTTTGGGTTGATCATCCTGCAGATGAATTAGTGCAGCTTACGAACTCATATACTTCATCAGTGAGAATATGACATCAATTTCATCAGATCAATTTCATCAAGCAATAAGACAGGTAAAGCAGTATTAGGACGTGAGAAATGAGGATTCATTTCTTCATGATTAGCCTGCATCCTTTCAGGCATTTTCAGGTCTCCAGCAATTTCTTCAGACGTCCAAGCACGTCTGGAGACCTGACCCTGCATAAGAGATTAGTTCTTTTTCTTCACCACCCACATCTGAAGGGGTGGCAAAGAGTTCATCACTCTGCGAGCTCCATACGAGAAAGGTGGCATAGAAGGCAGTCCATTTTGTTTCACATATGAGGAGTTAGGATAAGCATATGAATAAGCAGAGAAATTCTTCGAGGACTTATGAACATAATGGTTAGAAGAATAATGCTCATATTCATAGCCCTTAGCTCTTCCCTGCGAAACAGAGGTGTTAGCACGATGATGTTCATATGAGGACTTTGATCCTTTTGAGTAATTTGATCCACGTGAGGAATTTGGTCCATATGAGGACTTGGATCCATATGAAGAATTTGATATGGGGTTCCTATTCTTCACAGGTGGTGTCATGATGACATTCACCTGAAGATTTTCAAGGCACCTTTTGGGAACCCAGATTTTCTTCACAGGGGAACCGTTCCTACAGTTAGTGCCAACATATCTAGCAAATACTTCACCATTCTGATTTTTGAACAGTTTATAGTTGGAGTCAAATGACTCATTAGAAGAATGAGGAGATTCACATGTAAAACCAGATAAAGTAGATGGATCTACTGGAGGTCCCTTTGCAGCAACCCATGAGGTTTTGGGATACTGCTCAGGCTTCCAGTAAGTCCCATCAGCGTTGAGTTTGCTCTCAAAGGCAATACCCTCTTTCCTAGGGTTCCTGTTGAGGATCTGCTTTTTAAGCAGATCACAAAGAGTCTGATGCCCTTTGAGGCTTTTGTACATGCCTGTCATATACAATTTCTTCAGCCCTGCATCATCAGTGATACTAGCATTGTCCTCAGATGAGGAATTAGTGATAGCAGAGACAGTTGAAGAAATTGTAACATTACAAGCATTTGAACATTCAGGTGAAGAATTAGCAGATTCATGTTCAATGCACTTCAAACATGGAGGAACAAATTCTTCCTGGGTAGCGCTGATTTGTTGAGCAAGTAATGACTCACACTCCTTTTGAAGATCTTCATAACTCACTCTTAGCTTTTCAAGATCTTGCTTTCGTTGAAGAAATTCATAAGAAAGCTTCTCATGATCAGATAGGAGAGTGTTATGATGACCTTGAAGGTTGTCAAACCTAGACTGAAGTCTCTGAAGATTTTCAGTCAAGGTTTTAGTGCGATCCATTTCTTCACCCAACATATCATCACTTTTGTCTAACAAGTTTTGAACCTTTTCAAAAGCCTTTTGTTGTTTCACAGCAATCTTAGCAAGTTTAGAATAGCTGGGCTTGAGGTTTTCATCAGATTCATCCTCACTTGATTCAGAGGAGGGATATTTGAGTACCTTGGCACCCTTTGCCATGAAGCAATAGGTGGGAGCGTAGTCATCATTGTCTTCATCAGCCTTGTTGGTGAAGCCATTTTCTTCAGAGTTGAAGATGGACTTGCTGACGAACGCAGTAGCGAGAGCTAGGCTCGTCACACCGGACTCAGACTCTTCAGATGCCTCCTATTCCTCATGTTCCTCAGATTCAGCCTCAGAGTCCATTTCCTTGCCAATGAATGCCCGAGCCTTCTTGGAGCTGCTCTTCTTGTGAGATGAAGACTTCGAGGATTTTGATGATGAAGACTTGGGAAGATTTCTTCTTCTTCTTTGCGTCATCAGAACTGTAATCCTTGTATTTCTTCTTCTTCGATTCCTTTTCCCACTGAGGACAATCTTGAATGTAGTGACCAGGTTTCTTGCATTTGTGGCATAGCCTCTTCTTGTAGTCACTGGATGAGGAATCACTACTTCTTGAGGATTTTCCAAAATGACCACGTCTTAGAGAACTTCTGGAATTTCTTCACGAGCAGTGCTAGCTCCTGGCTCAGTTCTTCAGGATCACCAAGGCTACTACCAGAATCTTCACCTTCAGATTCAGATATAGCCTTGGCCTTCAGGGCACGTGATTTGCCATAGCTCGAACCATAGAGATCTCTCTTCACAGCAAGCTGGAACTCATGAGTGTTTAGCCTCTCGAGGATATCTGCGGGATCAAGTGACTTGTAATCTCCATGTTCTTGTATCATCAGTGCCAGAGTATCAAATGAGGAACCAAGCGATCTCAGCAATTTCTTCACCACCTCATGGTCGGTGATGTCAGTGGCACCAAGTGCTTGAAGCTCATTTGAGATGTCAGTGAGGCGATCGAAGGTTTGCTGAACATTTTCATTGTCGAGTCTCTTGAAGTGGTTGAAGAGATTGCGAAGAACGACAACTCGAGAGTCACGTTGAGTTGAGACTCCTTCATTCACTTTGGACAGCCTATCCCAGATAAGCCTAGCAGTTTCCAAAGCACTCACTCTTCCATACTGCCCTTTGCTCAGATGGCCACATATGATGTTCTTCGCTTGGGAATCGAGTTGCTTGAATCTCTTCACATGGGTAGCATTCAGAGAAGGTGAGACTGAGGGAACACCATTTTCCACAACATACCAGAGATTGTTATCAATTGGCTCAAGATGCATTCGCATCTTATTCTTCCAGTAGGGGTAGTCCGTCCCATCGAAGGTAGGACACCCAGCAGAGACCTTGATCATACCTCCGGTCGACATAACTAAAACTCCAGGCGGTTAAACCAAAATCACACAGAACAAGGGAGTACCTTGCTCTGATACCAATTGAAAGTGCGTTATATCGACTAGAGGGGGTGAATAGGCGATTTATATGAATTCTTCACGGAGGAATTTGCAGGTGAGGAAATTCCTGAGCGAAGAACTACTTGCAGCGGAATAAGTACTCAGATGTAAACATAATAGAACACAAGCATGGTCATCATGATGAAATGAAGGCAAGCACAGAGTACAGAAAGTGTAAACACAGGATAACACAGGATGAAGATAATCAGATTGAAGAAATTGAACTGAGGAAATTGAGAAAGTCCTCAGTCAAAGTCTTCAAACAGATATGAACAAGCACACAACACAGTAATGAGGAAATGAAAGAGTTGAGGAAATAGAACCAGTTGGCTTGGTGAAGACAATGATTTGGTAGACCAGTTCCAACTCTTGTCTCAGTTGTACGTCTAGTTGGAGCGTCTAGGTATTTAAACCTGAGGACACACAGTCCCGGACACAGAGTCCTCACCGTATTCTCCTTGAGCCAAGGTCACACAGACCTCGCCCAGTCACTCGTGGTAAGTCTTCAGGTGACTTCCAAACCTTCACAAACTCGGTCACTCGGCGATCCACAATTTCCTCTTGGATGCTCTAGACCATGACGCCTAACCATCTGGAAGAAGCACAGTCTTCAAAGGTGACAAGCGTCGGATCCACGCAGGATCAATCTCTTCAGTGATGCTCAATCACTTTGGGTTTGTAGGTGTTTGGGTTTGGGTTTTCCTCACTTGATGATTTTCGCTCAAAGTCCTTGGAGGATGGGATGCTCTCAAATGACAAGTGCCAGTTTCTCTCGGAGCAGCCAACCAGCTAGTGGTTGTAGGGGCGGCTATTTATAGCCTAGGGAGCAGCCCGACATGATAAGACATAAATGCCCTTCAAAGATATGACCGTTAGGTGGGTAGATATTTTGGGCCAGTTGGCGCGTAGCACAGCAACGGTCGGATATTTAAGGCTCAAATTCCTCAGGGCTATCATGTTCCTCAATTGTAGGCAATCCGCACTGGCGAATTCCTAACTCCTCAGTCAGAAAAAATTCCTCAGAGACCAGAAGAACTTCGTCTCTGTCACTGAAGAAATTGACTGAACTGTATGAGATTTCCAATGGCTTCACTCAAAGGGATTGGTAGGTGTAGGATTTTGAGTTGAGCATCACTTGGAAATTTTTCCTTAGTATTTCCTCGACCCCCTTTAACAGTACGGTGTTTCCTATGACTCATGAAAGATAAAATGAAACTATGAAAACAAAAGTCTTCACGCTTCATGTTCCTCGAATGAATACCAAGTCTTCAAGGTCACACCAATTTCTTCACTTTCAATGTCTTCAGAAAGTCTTCAGAAATCCAAAGTCTTCAGTCGAAGAACTTCATTTTTAGGGGTCAACTTTCTCTGTAAATATCAAACTCCTCATAGACTTATAGACCTGTGTACACTCATAAACACATTAGTCCCTTAACCTATAAGTCTTCAATACACCAAAATCACTAAGGGGCACTAGATGCACTTACATGCCTCTGGATGAATAGTGAGCATTGCTGGGGGGGTTTGGATGAACAGTTCTCGGTGGGGGTGGATGAACAGGACCCCGTGGTGTTGCGTCTGGATGAACAGGACCCCGATCGATCGAGCCGGTTGGGGCTGGATGAACAGGACCCCGTGGAGGGCTGGATGAACAGGACCACCCCGTGGAGGGCTGGATGAACAGTAGATGGTGGAGGGCTGGATGAACAATAGCTCGTGGAGGGGTGGTTGAACAGGAGCCCGTGGAGAGGGCTGGTTGAACAGTAGCCGGTGGAGTAGCACGCGGTGGAGGCTGGATGAACAGGAGCCCATGGATGAACAGTCGTAGGCGGAGGCCGGAGGAGGTCGACGGTGGATGAACAGTAGCCCATGGAGGCTGGAGGGGGTCGACGGTGGAGATGAACAGTATCCCGTGGAGTCCCGTTTTGTGGTACGCCACACCCCTCCCGATGAACAGGACCCCCGTTTCAACCGTAGCGCTCCAACACAAGTTTGTTTCCTCCGTTTTGTGGTACGCCACACCCCTCCCGATCAACAGGACCCCCGTTTTGACTGTAGGAGGTCCGTTTCCTCTGTTTTACGGTACGCCAGACCCCTCCCGATGAACAGGATCCCGTTTCGAACGTGGCTGGTCGAACACAAGGCCGTTTCCTCCGTTCTGCGGTACGCCAGGCCTCGTTTCCATCAGCTGTTCCGTCCAAGCCCTCCCGATGAACACGACGACGCATTCTATTCCGACCCAGCCGGTTGGCTCCCCATGAACACGACGACGACGCTGTTTCTCCGTTCCGACCCAGCCATGTACACGAGCCCTGGCTGTACGTATGCGCGAGTAGGTGTTCGAGACCCCGCTCGTATGTACGTGTACATGCTACATGCGCGCCTCTACTATGACATGTGCGCGCTCTATATCGACCGGTATGTACGTACACGTTCGTGACCAGAATTACAACGCTACATACGCTTCGACCAGGTGGGTCCCGACTGTCAGGCACTTCCTTGCGTGCGAAGATATAGCTGGTGGGTCCCAGCTGTCAAGGGGCAAATCGTTTTTTTTGCCCGGACGCACTTCTTTGCGTGCGAAGATGTAGCTGGTGGGTCCGAGCAGTCAGGGGGAGAAAACATTATTTTTCAGGGTAAAAAGGATGCAGTTGCATGCATGCGTCCATGGGCGTGGTGCGTCCCCACTGTCAGCCTCTCACGTACAGTCATCTTCCGATGACTCTCGGTTGTTGACCACGTTGACCACACCGTGCCGAGCGCACCAAGGCCGGTGGACGACAGCGAGGCCCCTGACTGGAACGACCCAGAGATGGGGAAGACGCGGCAGTGGAGTCGCAGATGGAGAGGAGTGGGAAACATGACTGGTTCGGGTGCGTGGCAGCACTGCCGCGGTGGCGGCCACGGGAGACACGAGCAAGAACATAGGTTGAAGAAGGAGCACGGCTGTTGGATTAACATCCAATGGTCCAGCTGCTACAATCATTTGTTGATTAAGTTGACAAAGCCCTGCATACACGTCCGCTTAGTATGCCCACAAGTCAACCACCAAATCTGACGGGTCCCAGCTGTCAGCGGGAAGAATATTTTTTTCGCATAACAAGGAAGCACTTCCTTCCGTGCGAAGATACAGTCGGTGGGTCCGAGCTGTCAGGGGGAAGAAACAGCTTAATAAGGGGGAACTTTCCTTGCGTGCGACCATGGACCTCGTGGGTCCCAGCCATCAGGCTCTCCACGTACATTCCTCTTCCGATGACTCTCATATGTTGACCACGCCCCGTCGAGCGCACCGAGGCGGTGGACGACGGTGAGGCCCAGACTGGAACGACCCGGAGATGGGGAAGACGCGGCAGTGGAGTCGCAGACGGAGAGGAGTGGGAAACTTGACTGGTTCGGGTGCGGGGTGGGCCTACACTCGGCAGAGAATAACAGGAGGTGCGGAGTGGAGGGATGGCCTGGCCGTCGGCGGGGTAGCATTTCGCTGAGGCGTGCAAAACAATGCCGCTGGACGCCGGAGGCTGGAGCGAGCGGTCCCGGCAGCGCTGGGGGAAGAAGACGAGAGATTGAAGAAGAATGCCGGCCGTTGGATGTAAATCCAACACCTTCTTAGGCTTTGACCTACTGGCTCACATGTTAGCCAGTCCATTTGTTTTTTACTCCATTTGGTGGGCTGCGTGAAACAATGATGTAGCATCTATGCAGCCCGTCTATATATATGGTAGAATTTAAAGCCCATTTGCATTTTTCTCGAAATATGCGGACTTGCTGGGCTGGGTGAAAATATCATGTTGGGCTAGATGGAGAAATGTTATAAAAACATAAACACATGATTGCACGTCTATTACTGCATTCGTAAGTAAAATCTTTGCAAGCTTATGTACGAAATCACTAGGAGTTTACTTGCCAAGTTATATATAAACAATTATTATTATTATTTTGTAAGAACTTTCAACTTACGAAATAAAATATCAATTTAATTTGATGAGTTAATAGTACGCGGGGTATTATTATTTTTTAGGCTAGACGTGGGGCAGTTGAGTTGGTTCTAGGGAAAAGTACTTGGAGAAAACTCAGTTTACATCGAAAAAGAAAGTGGAGAAAATTCAGATATCGGATTAATGAAAACAAAAAATAAAGGAAATGGGAAGGTCTATAAAATGGTTGGACGAACGACAGGTTTAACGGAAACCTATGTTGTTTCTAATATATATATATATCTATATATATATATTTGTAATAAAATAAGATATAAATATAGGTTCAGTTTTGCATTCTTATAGAAAAATAGAACTGAGCTGTGCGTCGTCTTGAAAAAACAAACAAAACTTGGGCTGCTGATGTTATAGACAAGCTAGGTTGGGAGGCCCAGAGGCCGCTTGACACCTGCTGGATCCAAAAAATGTTGGAACATGTCGTGGGCTGCCCATGTTAAACAACAAAACCTAGGCCATGGACCTGGTGGGCCCGGGACTGTCAGCCTCTCGACGAACAGTTGTCTCCCGATTCCTCTTGTTTTGCTGACCATGTTGGGAACGACAGAGGGCGGCGCCGCGGCTAGAGCACCAAGGCGGAGAATGACTGAGGGAGTCCTGGACTAAGGGGTCCTCGGACGTCCGGCCTGTTATCCATGGGCCGGACTGATGGGCTGTGAAGACATGAAGGCTGAAGACTGTACCCGTGTCCAGATTGAACTCTACTTGGCGTGGAAGGCAAGCTTGGCGATCAAAGATTCCTTCTTATGTAACCGACTCTATGTAAACCCTAGATCCCCCCGGTGTCTATATAAACCAGAGGGGCCAGTCCGAAAAGGACACACATTACCATACTCATATAGGCTAGGCTTCTAGGGTTTAGCCAGTACGATCTCGTGGTATATGAACTCTTGTAATACTCATATTCATCAAGAACAATCAAGCAGGAAGTAGGGTATTACCACCATAGAGAGGGCCCGAACCTGGGTAAACATCGTGTCCCCCGTCTCCTGTTACCATCGATCCTAGACGCACAGTTCGGGACCCCCTAACCGAGATCCGCCGGTTTTGACACTGACATTGGTGCTTTCATTGAGAGTTCCACTGTGCCATTGAAAAGAGGTCCGCGGTGATCGCTCCCCCTCGCCCCGATGAACGTGACTTAAATATGTCATCAGATCACACCCAGGAGATGGTTCCTGCTACTGCAACGGCCTTAGAGCCAAAGCAGATCGTGCCATCCGAGGCCACAGAGTCCGCAGCGTTGGAGCCGCACACGGACTCGACATCCCGCAATATTTGCGACAATGGAACTCCGGACTTATCTCCAGCTATAAGTTCCGGACCAGGTACGCCTGCGGACACCGAGCTGGATCATTTATCGATTTTCGAATTTAGCGCCGCAGACATCTTCCAGCATTCGCCTTTAGGTGATGTGCTAAACTCTTTAAAGAATTTGTCCTTGGAGGACTCGTAGCCGAACTATGTCCGGTTCGAGCTAGAGACGGATGACGAGGAATTTTGCTTCCCGCCCGCCACCCACTTCATAGCCACTGTCGATGACTTAACCGACGTGCTTGACTACGGCTCCGAAGACATCGACGGTATGGACGACAATGCCGACAAGGAGCAAGGCCAAGACCCGCCATTCACTGGACGTTGGACGGCCACCTCTTCATACGACGTGTACATGGTTGATACACCTAAAGGATCTGGCGATGACAAAGAAGAACCAGACACGAATAAACCCTCTGAGACGCTGTCCAACCGCCGGCGCCCCGAACGCCGTTCTAAGCCTCGTCGCTCAAAAGATGGCAACACTGGCACGGAGAAACTAGCACTCCGGGCGACGCCGAAAACAATGAAGACCCTGTCGGAGCTGCATCCGAATAGGAGGAACACGGCAACAGGCAAGACAACCCTGATGAACAGGCCATAGAAGATGACTCGGAGGACGACAGTTACCGTCCAACCTCCGAGGAGGAAACAAGCCTCGGCAACCAAGACTTCATCGTGCCTGAGGATCCTCTAGAACAGGAGCGCTTTAAGCTTCAGCTCATAGCCACTACAAGGAGCCTGAAAAAAAAACAACAGCAGCTTCAAGCCGAACAAGACCTGCTCGTCGACAGATGGACTGATGTCCTGTCAGCCGAGGAATACGGCCTCAAGCGCCCAGCCAAGAGCTACCCAAAACGCAGACTGCTACCTCAATTCGATGAGGAGGCACCGGAGCACATATCTCCCTCGCGTAATGCGGAACGACCACCACGTGGTCGAGACAGGGCGGCCGACCGGCCACCCCGCGGTCGGGATAAAGCGGTAACTCAGGCCGAACAGCAGCCGGCCCCACCGCCCCATAAAAATAGAGACGGAAGAGTTCGGGGTCAGACGTACGACCTCTGGCAGACCCTGGACAGTAGAGCATGACATACAAGATCGATCTACGGATCACGAGGACGTGCCTCGAGGCACGACGACGGCTACCTATTCGGACGTGACAAACCTAACTACGCCCGGGCCGAATGCCGCAGACGGACTCCATCAGAGCTACGCCGCGATGTGGCCCGATACAGAGGTGCCGCACACCCTCTCTACTTCACAGATGAAGTACTGGATCACGAATTCCCCGAGGGGTTCAAGCCCGTCAATATTGAATCATACAACGGCACAACCGATCCCGCAGTGTGGATCGAAGATTTTATTATCCACATCCACATGGCCCGAGGAGATGACCTCCACGCCATCAAATACCTCCCATTAAAGCTCAAAGAGCCAGCTCGACACTGGCTAAATAGTCTGCCTGAGAACTCCATCGGCAGCTGGGAGGACTTGGAAGAAGCCTTCCTCGACAACTTCCAAGGTACATATGTCCGGCCACCCGATGCCGATGACTTAAGCCACATAGTTCAACAATCTGGAGAATGAGCTAGAAAATTCTGGACTAGGTTCCTAACCAAAAAGAACCAGATCGTCGACTGTCCGGATGCTGAAGCCCTAGCGGCCTTTAAACATAGTATCTGTGACGAATGGCTCGCCCACCACCTCGGCCAAGAAAAGCCAAAATCCATGGCAGCCCTCATAGCACTCATGACCCGCTTTTGCACGGGTGAGGACAGCTGGCTGGCCCGAAGCAAAAACACAGCCAGTGAGGCAGGCCCCTGGGAGGCCAAGTACAGCACCGGTAAGCTCCGGCGCAATAGACACAAACGCCGAAGCAGTGGCGATAACACCGACGACACAACAGTAAATGCCGGATTCAGCGGCTCCAAGTCCGGCCAACTGAAGAAGCCCTAAAAGAGGAAAAATGAGGGACCTTCCAGCCTGGATCGCATACTCGACCGTCTGTGCCAGACACATGCACTACAGGAATCAACTATTTTGCCGTCTGCCACGGCGGACGGCAAAGGCATGAACGGCGGACGGCAAAGGCCTTTGCCGTCAGCCGCGGACGACAAAAGGCTCCGGCAAAGTAAGGTCCGGCAAAGTAAGGTCCGGCAAAGAGCTACTTTGCCGTCTGCTTCCGGCGGCAGATGGCAAAGGGCCTTTGCCGTCTGCAGCGGACGGCAAAGAGAGCAGACGGCAATAATTGCGCTGTCAGTCCGTTAAGTGGCTAATGGCAGGCCTTTGCCGTCCGCCGCTGACGGCAAGTCTTTGCCGTCTGCCACTGATGGCAAACTTTCTAGTGTCTTTGTCGTCTGCCACCGTAGGCAAACTTTCTAGTGTCTTTGCCGTCTGCCACTGTAGGCAAACTTTCTAGTGTCTTTGTCGTCTGCCACTGTAGGCAAACTAACCAAATGGGTCAGCTCCCAGGAAGCACAGTTGGCTGCCACGTGGCTTCTTTGCCGTCTGCGGCTGACGGCAAAGAGCCGGTTGCCGTCGGTGGCAGACGGCAAAGAGCCTGCATATTGGCTCTTTTTTCTGTTTTTTATTAAATCCAACAATTTTCACAGCAAATATATATGACATATATAGATATATTTCACAGGCCTATTTAACAGCAAACATATCACATATCCAGCACATAACTTTCATCCATTCATACATAAGCAAGTTCCATCCATTCATACATAAGCAAGTTCCATCCATTCATACATAAGCAAGTTCCATCCATACATATTACAATGCAAAGTTTCATCAAGATAGCAAGTTCCATCATAGCAAGCTAGAAGAATAACTGAAGAGAATGAAAGAAAAAATAAGCACTCCATAGCAAGCTAGCTTCCATGAAGTGAATGAAATCTGCAAAATGGCAAAATAAGAAAGTTAAAAATAGGTGACTAGAATAAGAAGACTAGAACAAGAAGAGTAGAACAAGAAGTATATGTCATTTATGAGCTAACTTACGTGAAATGGATCATATATGATCTAACTAAGTTGAAATGGGTCGTTTATGAGCTAGCTAAGGTGAAATGGATCATTTATGAGCTAACTTAGTTGAAATGGGTCGTTTATGAGCTAACTAAGGTCAAATGGATCGTTTTTGAGGTAACTAAGGTGAAATGGATCGTTTTTTAGCTAACTTAGGTGAACTGGATCATTTATGAGCTAACTTAGTTGAAATGGATCTTTTTGAGCTAACTTAGGTGAAATGGATCATTTATGAGCTAACTTAGTTGAAATGGATCTTTTTGAGCTAACTTAGGTGAAATGGATCACTTAAGAGCTAATTTAGGTGAAATGGATCGTTTTTGAGCTAACTTAGGTGAAATGGATCGTTTATGAGCTAAATTAGTTGAAATGGATCATTTATGAGATAACCTAGGTAAGATGGGTCATTTTGGAGCTAACCTAGGTGAAATGGGTCATTTTAAAGCTAACGTAGGTAAAATGGATCATTTAGGAGCTAATCTAGGTAAAATGGGTCATTTTTGAGCTAACTTGGATGAACTGGATCATTTATAAGCTAACCAAGGTAAAATGGGTCATTTTAGAGCTAACTTAGGTAAAATGGATCGTTTATGAGCTAACTAAGCTAATTATGCAATTTTTGACATAAGTAAGCTAAGTACAGATCGTTTTAGAGCTAACTTAGGTAAAATGGGTGGTTTTGGAGGTTAGTAAGCTTATTAAGTCATGTTGGAGGAGAAGAAGCTAAGTCTAGGTCATTATGGTAAGCATTGGAGGAAATAAAGCTAAGTCTAGGTCTTTATGCATGTGTTAAGCAAAACACTAGATAAACTTACCATGATCCAGGAGGGGTAGGAGCGGGCTGGCTCGTGTCGGTAGCTGGAGAAGGATCGTGCGATGCTTGTCTGGAGTTACGCTGCACCAAAGATCATTTCCAATGTCTTGTTAGCATGATGACATTCCCAAATGTTAAGACTAGCAAGTAATGTCCATTCAAATTAAACTCACCGTGGTCCCAGGAGCAATCACTGGCATCGGCGGAGCGGGCTGACCGGTCTTCTCACACACAGACTGCACATTTGGTTTTGACGACTCAGTCATACTAGTTAGTAATGAGACAAACACTACATGAATGTTTTGGCTAATCTGCAGAAGAAACTTACCACAAGGAGCTCGTACATGGCCCTTGCCTGCATGTCATTCCGTGCCCTCTCCTCCTCCAACATCGTTGTCATCCTCTCCTCCAACTCCCGCTGCCTCTCCGCCGCCTCCGCCAGAAGTTTCTCCGTTCTATCTCTCTCACTCTGTATAGCAGCCTGCAACACCACTCCTCGTTACCATTTGTAATCATTGATGGAAGCACAGACAATGTAATGGAGAAAGATAACTCAGTACGTATAACTAACCTTGATGGCGAGTTGGACTGGCCGTTCACGAGGCCTTATCTCAGGAGTGGAGCTCGACTGGCGCGCCTTGATCTCCGGGAGAGTGCTAGGACAACGGATAAGTCCATCTCCAATGGCTATGGAGCCATGGGACCTCCCGCCACGAGATATCATCACCAGCTCTGGATCAATGGGACCCTGGCTCGGGTTAAAGTCCTCCCCTTTCCTCGCCTTCCCCTCATCTCTATATCTCACGAGCTTGTTGCGGGAGGAGATGTTGGTGAAGTTGTTTGCCTTGACTTTCTTGAAAGAGGCAGTGTGGGCCATGGCATACAGGTCGTACACCTCTGGCACCTTATCCACCTTATTGTAGCGTGCCTGAAAGAGAGAAACAATGTAAATTAGTAATTAAAGGGCTCAAGCTAGCATGATGAATGAATTGCATGAATCATGAAGCAAACCACATACCCAGTTCCGCCCGAACTGATATAAGTTGGAGCTGCCTTGATGGTGTGGCACACCTTCCATTTGGGCACGTTTGTCCTTGGCCTCGTTGTGGAGGGCTAGCCATTCTTTTGAGCACCACTCATTGACCAACACCTCCCAACAATCCATCCGATCCGCACACCATCTCGGAGGCGCCTAAGTTAGCACATAGAAACTTGAGCGCTACGGCTAAGAATTACTAAATGAAGGAACTTAAGTAGAAGCCCTTAAGAATTACCTTCATGTACTGCTCCTTACTCAGGAACTTCCCGCGACACGCCGACTTGGTCTTCTTGATACCACGCAAGGCGTAGTAGTCTCGAACAGCCTGCACCCGAGCCTCGTGTCGTAAGTTATGTAGTAGGCGCTTGCAGACGTTATCGATAACATTTGCCGCGTCCTCCTCGTATCCCTCCTCACACCTGTAGAATGTCTGCAATCAAATGAGAAAATATTGATTAGTACAATTAATAACTAGCTAGTTCAAGATTTTTAATTGTGTAAAGGAGAAATTACCCAGAACTTTCTGATCACCACGTCTGCCCTCGTCTTGCACAAGACACCGTCGATAATCTCATCCGGCGGGGCCGAGGCAGCCAAGTAGTGCTCCCAGCTCAATCCAAGCTCTGGAAGCCGACCCTCACCAGGCAACGTGACAAACCCCGGGAAGTTTTGCCGACAAAGAACTCCAAGGACGGAGTTGGGCCGGCGGACACTATGATGGTGGTCCCAACCCCTGCAGCATGACAAGGCCAACGCATTAGTTATTTGAAGAAACGTGAATGCAGAAGTTACAAAAATATTAAATGCACTTACCTCTCCCCATCAGGGAAAATCAACCACCTCTGCTTGCGGGTCGCCGGCACGGACGAGAGCCGTGTACAACCACGCTGGTAGACGGTGCCCCCCTCCTCCTCAATATCAGTCGGCTCCCCGCCATCATCAGCATGGCCACTCAGCTCCTCGGGCTGATCCGGCCAGGTACCCCATCCAGACGTGAGCTCCTCCAGGGTCTCGTGGGCCGAACTCTCGTGGGCCGAAGGCCCGTCGACCCGAGGCTCGTGGGCCCAAGACCTGTGGACCGGAGGCTCGTGGACCGGAGTCCGTGTAGCCTCCTCCTCGGACGAGTCCACCCTAGCAGTCACGTGCTCGGGTGAAACAGCAGGGGGTGGCGGCGAGGAAGGCGCCGTAGCAGTCACCCTACCTCCTCTCCCGCGACCACGTGCCCCACCTCCTCTCTTCTTACCTCGTCCCCTGCTGGGCACCGCGGTCGACGAAGAAGGGCCCGGCGGTGTCACCATACTGTCCAGCAACGCTCGGCGGAGAGGTGCGTGTGGAATGGAAGACCTCACACCACGCGCCGACGAAGAAGGGGCCTTGGCGCGCTAACGACCAGCGCCCACCATCTTTCAACACCTGCCATGACAAACAGTAAACGAAATTAGTACAACATAAAAAAAGACCGACATGAATAATAATATGTGTATCACTTAAGTGTATCATCATCAAGTACAACATAAAAAAATTTAATACCTGACACTACTAATAATCTCGATAAGTATCATCAATAAATGCATAATCATCATCATCACTATAATCAATGACAGGCTCATAGGGTTCAGTGGCATCAACATGTGGAAGGCCACCTTGACGTAATCGGTCAAGCATTGACAGGTCATCCGCAGCAGTAACCTCTTCTTGTTCCGGCTCTTCTTGTTCCTCCTCTGGGGTGATGTCGGATTCACTGTCGCTGTCTACTTCAATGTTTTGGGGTGAAGTATAGCGGTTCTTGAAACGCTTTTTGGAAAGACGTGTCTCTTGGAATAATTCTCCTTCATATGTGTCTGGGTTAATGTGAGGTTCATAATCCTCTTCCTTTGGGGGAGATAGTCTAGCACGTGGCGGCACTTCATAAACGACATCCCAAGCTTTCAGATTTGGATTAGTTTGGCAGGCCCACGGTAGATAGAATACTTGGGTCACCTGTTGAGCCGTAATATAGACATCAGGAACATCTAAATGGGTGCTTTGGTTGATTTCAACTAGCCCTATATGTTCATGAGTCCTTCTAGTCTCCTTCGATTGAAACCAATAACATTTGAAGACTACGACATTCGGTGGGTTTTCACCATAGAATAGAAGTTCATAAATTGCTTCAACTCTCCCATAATACTCGGTACCTCCTTCGCCGATAGCAGATACACAACAATTTGTAAACTTTCGGTCGGCCATAGATAGCTCTTTGCCATAGGTACGAAAGCGATACCCGTTGATGTCGTATTTGTCAAATGAACGGACCTTATAGTCAAAACCATTAGCGACTTGTCTCAATTCGGCGTCCATAGACTCTGAATTAGCCTACAAGTTTAATATGAAAGGATTGTTGCATTACGCACAAATTAGCGAATGAAATGAAATTGTCTAATAGAAATTACCGTTTGTTTGAACCAAGAGATGAAACCGGGATAGCCGCCTCCTTGCTTTGCGAGAAGCTCATACTCTTCGACAGAATCCTTTTGGATCACCGCTCCATACGAGAATAAGGCGACGTATCGACTGTATGAAATATCCAGGAATAAGAGCAGTTCAAAGGAAATAGAAGGTGCGAAACAATGTACCGAGAACTTACTCGATGTACGGCCGCACTTCTATCAGGTTGTTGAAGATATACAATGAAATGGTCCGCCATTCTTCGTTATCCAAAGATACTGGATTTGAAACACTGGCTGGTGCGAGATTCCCTTTGAATAGGCCGAGGTTGGATCCTCCCTTTTTAGGGTCGTCAGCATTGTACCGAGGCTTCAGATTATGCAAATGACGATTTTTGGCTTCGTAGTGTGCTGTCACGAAGTTTGCCGCCTCCTCAGTGATGAATGCCTCAGCCATCGATGCTTCAATTCTACGTTTATTTTTACATTTTTGTCGACCGTCTTCTGCATCCTCTCAGTTGGGTAGCACC
>NC_057799.1:549908990-549912046 GCF_018294505.1 Triticum aestivum | reverse complement strand
TGCATTGGATTAAAGAAGCCCGGTGGAAAGATCTTCTCTAACTTGCAGATCAACTCCGGCGCCAACTCTTCCATTTCTTCTAGCACGCCAGGCGATAGTTCTTTCGCACAAAGAACACGGAAGAAATAGCTGAGTTCTGCCAGTACTAGCCATTCATCCTCAGGGATGAAGCCATGCAACATCACCGGCATTACCCGCTCAATCCATATGTGCCAATCATGACTCTTGAGACCAAATATCTTCAATTTATCAAGACTGGCTCCCCTCTTTAGATTCGCTGCATACCCATCGGGGAACATCAACTGCATTTTCACCCACAAGATAATTTCCCTCATAGCTGGCCTTCCAAGATTGAACCATGCCTTTGGCTTCGTCCAATTTTGCTTTCCTTTCGGTTCTTTCATGTTTTGTAACGGCCTATCACATAGCGCCTCCAGATCGACTCTAGCCTTAGTATTATCCTTTGACTTCCCATCTATGCCGAACAATGTACCAAAAAGTGCCTCGGCGATATTCTTCTCAGTGTGCATCACGTCGATGTTGTGTGGGCAAAGGAGGTCTTTGAAGTAAGGCAGATCCCATAAGCATGTTTTGTGAGTCTAGGCGTGCTTAGAATTATACCCCTTGAAGTACCCTGGACGCTCTGGATCTGGCTCGAGAGCGTTTAACTGATCCAAGGTCTGTTGGCCTGTCAATGCAGGTGGTGCAGAGTTTTTGACAACTCTACCTCTGATGAAGTTCTTCTTGTCTTTCCTGAACTTATGGCGAGGATTCAGGAACTGTCTATGCATGTCGAAGCAAGAAAACTTGCGACCAGCCTGAAGCCAACGAAACTCAAGAGCTCCCTTGCATGTGGGGCACGGGAACCTTCCATGCACACACCAGCCAACGAATAGCGCATACGCCGGCAAGTCATGCGTCGAGTACATGTACCAGACACGCATTATGAAGTTCCGTTTGCTATAGGCGTCGTATGTCTTGAACCCATTATCCCAGGCTTCTTGCAATTCGTCCTTAAGCGGCTGCATGTACACATTCATATTTTCCCTGGATAGTTGGGCCCTGGAATTATCAATGTCAGGAAAATGTTCTTCTTTGCATAATCTGTCCGGGGGGGAGATTGAGTGGAAAGACAAATACGGGCCAACAACTGTATTGGGCTGCCGTCATACCAAACACACTGAACCCATCCGTGCTGATGCCGACTCGAGGATACCTCGGATCTTCCGCTTTGTCAGCATGTAATTCATCAAACTTTTTCCACGCAACACCATCCGATGTGTGTACGATCATCAGATTCCCATCTGCATCTAGTTCGGTTCTTTTGCCCATTTTGTGCCATGTCATCTGTCTGGCCGTCTCTTCGACCATGAAAAGACGTTGAAGTCTTGGTACGATTGGCATATACCGAAGAACACTAACGGGGATTTTGGTCTGTGTCTTCTCACCCATACCGTTGTCTACCACAACATACCTGGAAGAGTTGCAAATGGGACAATAGTTCAAGTCCGCATAGTCAAGCCTAAACAAGACACATCCTTTCTCACAGGCATGTATCTTCTCATAGGGCATCTTCAATGCACGGAGGATTTTGTCCGACTGGTACAGGTTTGCAGGCATTACATGGCCTTTGGGTAGAAAGCGTCCAAATACTGTCATCATTGCATCGTAGCATTCTCTGCCCAAGTTGAACTGAGCCTTCAGAGCCACTACTTGTGAGATGGCATCCAACTGACAAAGCTCAGTGTGCTCATGGAGCGGACGTTTTGAAGACTCCAACATTTCATTGAAGGCCTTTGCAGATTCCTCCATCTCCTCGTCCGAATCCCGAGCATCATCGAAGTCTTGCACCATGTTTTCCATCCCGGTACCATGCTCGTCGGTGCGACGACGATCCACCTCAGCTCGGTCACGTTGGGCAGACTCACCATGAAATGTCCACACCGTATAATCGGGCGTAAAACCACTCTTCTGCAGGTGTTTGCCCATTTCAGCCTCTGTCCTCTTTTCCCAATTGCCGCACCGTAAACAGGGGCACCAGGTTTTCCTCTGGCCATTTGCAAATGCGACTTGCACAAACCCCTTGGTTTTTGTGAACCATTCAGTGCTCCATTTGTTCTGACCAGTGTGACCGGTGTACATCCACGCACGATCACTCATCTTGACTTTCAAAGCTACTAGACACACAACAAATATATATATATATATATATATATATATATATAATTCACCATGTATATATTCATCAGTTGATGTACTTTGTCAATTTTATTACGTCCATGCAACCTACACTCTAATAGGTAATGATAGGTCCTAATCCCACCCGAGTGTGTTTAGATTGGGTTCATTTTCCCATGCTATGCTCCGGATCCTACGCAAAATTTCGGCAGCACCTCCCCGCTGTTCTCCTGATACACTTCTCTGCAATAAACAGAGAGGATGTGTACCCGGAGAACAACAGGGGAGGCACTGACGAAACTTATGCGTCAGATCCGGAGCAAAGCATATGGGAAAACGAACCCAATCCAAACATACTCGGGCTGTCCATGGATAGCGTTGGACAATTCAAAAGAATCAAGGTTATAAATATGCAAATGCATGCATATTTATAACTATGACGCTTTCGAACGGGAGACACATATTGGTTACGCATACTGATGATTCAAGACACATATATAGCTAGCTATCAAGTTTCATCGGCATGGACACCGGAACAGAGCAAATAATTAACGGGGGGGAGGACATGTCATTTGTGCTCACCCACGAACGAAGGGGCAGAGCTCGTCAAACGCACGGCGAGGTCGTCGACCACCAAACCTTGCAGCGATGAAACAACTGCACATTTAAATCTACCCGATCAACACAATTATATATGATGTTTTCATAACAAAATCGAAAAATATATGACCTAACTAATAATTCACAAATATATGACCCCATCGGCCTCTGCAAGGCCAAAGAACACCTTTTCGGGAGGTGTCGGGGGTCGGGGTGTCGTGTCGGTGTCGGGGTGCCGTGTCGGGGTCGGGGTGCTGTTTCGGGGTCGGGGGGTCGGG
>NC_057799.1:549904111-549908351 GCF_018294505.1 Triticum aestivum | reverse complement strand
GGGGCGGTGGCGGGGGCGGTGCCGGGGGCGGCGTCGGGCGGCGGGTGGCGGGGCGACGGGGCGTCGGCGGGTGGGGTGGGGGCGGAGGGGTGGTGGGGCGACGTGCCAAGGGAGTGTCATGACCGGTTTTTCGGGATATTAATTCTCCAGAAAATGGCCGTTGTGCTCACCAGCCCCAGGATTACTGTTAGCTGATGAGACACCAACTTGATACAAGAAAATTCAAGCAAGTGCAAAAATATGTAGTACAAGACCATTGTGGCCTAGGAGTACAACATTTGGTTTCTAATGGTTGAGGGCGGAAGCGGTTGGGTACATCTGCGTCTATGGGACTCCATTTCCCACAAGAACAGCTGACCAGGATAACTCCTATCTTCGCGAGGCTGCACATGCTAACACGTAGGTTCCGAGGTTGTCACCGCGATGCTTATCTCCAAGCGAGGAATCTGGCCAAGACAATAGCCAGGGACAAGCCAGTGAGTACGTTTGAATGTACTCGCAAACATTAAGAACACGGGTAGAACATATCAAACATGCTCCAGATTATTATGTGATCACACACCTGTCACGAAAATATACGAAAAACCATGATGCACACATGTGGTTAAAATAATCCAAAGTAAAATACTGGGTGCCAAACGAGGGTCTGAATGACTCCTCGAGAGGAAACTGCAAGAATAGTAATACTGGTGCCAAACGAGGGTCTGAATGACTCCACGAGAGGAAACTGCAAGAATAATAATGCCGCAGTCGGGCGTCGGGGCGACACCACATAAAGGGCTTATAACAGGTAAATGAACAACAAGCATGCCGCAGTCGGGCGTCTGAGCGACACCACAGAAAGGGCTTATAAGAGAATAATCACAGTGAATATCCAGGAGGTAGAACCATCCCAGGGATACTCAAAAAAAAATACATAATACAAATGGTTAGTCCAAAATATTAAAGATCACAATCCATACATGCCATAATCTTAAACAATATTTAGTTCAGTCGTTTCTCCATCCGAAAACCGATAATATGGTCTAGTCGAAACGTATCTCCATCCAAATACCGTTACTAGTTTCAACTCAGACTGTGGTCTTTACTCAAGAACATGACTATCCAACAGGATATATCCTCTGCAGAGGGAGTACCATTTTCCCACGAGTAACGGATTTACTTAGTCCATCGGGACTAATTCCGTCTACGGTCTTTTAATTGAAAACACGCCTGACCTGCACACACCAGCTTAACTCACCAGTGTCTGGAATCACCCACGACACCTGCCAAGCAAAACTCTAAGTGGGGAGGCTACAACCTCGACGTAGCATGGGATCACAAAATTTATAACGCGCGCACACTAGGGGAGCTACCCCCCTCGGCTCCAACCGGAAACACCCATGCCCCCGGACCAGCTGGCATGCCTACCGGTGGCCTCCGGTATCTTCCACCATGGCCTCTCTATACGGTGCGTGCTTTGGTAGGGGTTGACAACTTACTGAACCATACCCTGTCCCGTGCAAGGACAAGTGGTGGTACCAACAAATAAGGAAATTATTGATCAAGGCTCGATCTACAACCGACTCAGGTGGTCCAAGAATCCTCCAACAATATTACCATTAGTGAAATAAATCACCACTCCTCGAGCCTCACCATGCCATACCGGGCATACTCGTCTCGACGAGGGACTAGGGACAAGCTCGTGTCTACCCAAGACCACGACTTTCCCGGCTTCCTACCGGTATGCATGAGAAGCTCACGAGGATGATCCAAATCATTAGTGTATCCATTGCTGACCACAAAACAACTCCAAAGTGTACTCATGCACGAGACTATATCGATACATAAAGCTATCACATACTCCAAGTCAAAAGGTGTTGTGATCGTATCAAAACACCACAACAAAATATTATACCAGAGTTCAGAAATGCTTGCCTTCAAGAGTATGCAAAGGATGCATTTTTTGGAAGCTTTCCCTTTCCTCCAAAAATCCTATTTTGCAAAATAACCAAATAACAAATATTTCAAACACAGTACAAAAAGTTGTCTCAAATATTTTTGAAATAAATCTTAAAATAAACTAGATGAAATTTGAGAGAGGTAGGAAAAGGAATCAACTCATTTGGAGTTCTATTTTAAAAGTTATAGCCAGTCAAACATCAGTCAAAGTTCTGTTTTAATAAAATCAGAAAAAGAAAAACGCTGTGGGGAAGAATACATTTTCAAAGCAGAGGTGACGTACTCCGGAGCTTTGCGCTTTCACTTAAACAGGGAGAGCGGCCGCGCGGGTCACTGACAGTGGGTCCAAGGGGCCCACTGGTCAGGTTTGACCGTTTTCCCTCGCCCTCCCTTCTCTCTACCCGAACGGCGCGGGGTTCCGGCGATCGCCGGCGACGAACGGCGGCTCCTCGAGGGCATCTGAGGGCAGGGATGGGTTGGCCAGACCGAGGCAATCCTCTCGGTGGGCGTTAGGCAGGTGGGGACGGAGGAGGCCACCGGCGGCGAGCTCCGCGGCGGAGGGGGCTACGGTGGTGAAGTGATATCTGGGCTCCGGTGATCCTTGGCCGAAACGGAGGCGCTAGGAAGCTCCGCACGACTACGGGGGAGTTCTTGGTGGCGTTGGATTGGCGGGGGAAGCTCCGGTTGCGACAAACGGCACTAGATTGCGGCGGCGACCGAACTTGCCGGAGGCGGGGAAGAAAGAGCTTTCCCGTCGATTGCTGGCTGTGGGAGGGCTATGGGGGTGACCTGGGGTTGCTTGAGTGATCGGTAGAGCTCGGGGTCCCTTTAAATAGGCGCTCGAGGCAGGCTCCCGTGGTGGCCGAGGATAAGATCGCCGGCGACCACTTTTCTGTAGTTGCAGGGCATCGTGGCGGCGACGAAAGCGTGCCGACGAGCGGGAGGATAAGCACGGCCTGTGCTCTGGGGCAGCTGGCGTGCGCTGGCGGTTTGGGCGGCGCCGTCCGCGGCGGAATCCGCTGCCGACGCCGGCGTGCTGCCAAGGCGGCGCTGCAGGGTGCCAGGGAGAGCTTGGAGTGTGCTGGTGAGAGGGCGAGTGCATGGCGTGGTTCGGCAGGCGAGCAGGGGCCAGAGATGGGACGCGACGAGGGCGGCAGTGCGGCGTGTCGGCTCAGTGCGCGCGCGTGCAAAACGTGCGCTCTGGGCGCGCCCAGAGCACACACGGCAGGTGCTCGACGGAATACCAAAGTGCTCTAGAGAGCTTGGGTGAGGCTGGCAGCTAACAGGCCAGGGTTAGGGACAGCTAGGATGCTAGTGGACATGCTGGATAGCTCAGGGGTTCAAGTCCACAATGCAAACCAGAGGACATGCCAAAAATTGTTCCTACACATAGGGTGCTCGACAGAATGCCATGGTCAGCTAGGCAACTCTTGGGGTGTCCAAACTCTCCAGATCCTAGTCTCTTTAGGAGCTCAAGAAGGTGGTAAGGTCAGTCTGGCAAAAACAGAAAGTTGATAGTGCAAGTTTTTGAGAAAACCAGTTTTGGGCAGAAACTAAAGGCTATCATTGCATGCACCAAAAATATGCCAATGGGTCCAATCTCCTGGACTTAAGAGTTTGGTAGGGAGGACTATAGGTAGGAAAAAGCTCAAAGGTATTAGAGGAGAATAAAATGGGGTTGCAGTACAGATCACCAAACTGGACCAGAATGGAAATGAAGATGATTCACTCAAAATTTTCAAAGAACAACACTGGGTTTTTGCAAGAAGATGAATTGCATGCATCCACTGACATCTCCAAACACTTGGAAGAATTTTTAGAAGAATATTTAAATAGGTTGTAGTGCAAAATACCTACTGGACCAGATTTGAAAAATTGATGTGGAGCTCCAAATCTCTAATGACCAAAATATGTTTTTGCATAAAAATGATGGGGACACCTCACATGACATCCCCAAATTTTGGTGAAATTTTTAAAAGCATTTATCAAAAGGTTGCAGTGCAAAAAGGGGCTCCAAATTTATGAAAGTTCATTTTAAAAGAATAAAGCTCATGAAAAATAAGTATGCAAATAAATCCACTGATAACGAAATGTTTTTACAAAGAGGGCACACAAGTCCAAAATATTTTTGGACAGTTTTTCCACTTGAAGTAAAATTCACAATAACAAAAGGGTAAATCTTGACAAATGGAAAAGTTTTATTTCGTGGCAACATTTTAATAAATAAAACAAGGCCAAAAAATTTGGGTGTCACAGCGGGTGCGGGGTCGAGGGCGGCGCCCGGCGGCGCCCGGCGGCG
>NC_057799.1:549888207-549903732 GCF_018294505.1 Triticum aestivum | reverse complement strand
GTGGGCGGCGCCGGGCGGGGGCGACGGCAGCGGCGGTGGACGTGGGATCTGGTGGCGGGGCGCGTCGGGGAGGAGAGAGGTAGAGAAGAGAGAGTAACGGGTGGGGGTGGGGGCCGTTAGTTAGTCTGCTCTTTGCCGTCCGCCAATCTTTGCCGTCCGCCTTTATCTCTCTTTGCCGTTTGCTAGCAGACGGCAAAGAGGTGGGGCGTTAAGTTTTTCTAAACGAGCGGGGGGGTGGGGCCACCTCTCTCTTTGCCGTCAACCAGCGGACGGCAAAGATTCTTTGCCGTCAGCTGGCTGACGGCAAAGAGCCGGCAGATGGCAAAGGCCTGTTTTGTCGTCTGCCGTTTCTTTGCCGTCTGCTTTTGGGTAGCTGATGGCAAAGAGCTTCTTTGCCGTCAGGTAGCAGACGGCAAAGAGCTGGCAGATGGCAAATTAGCTTATTCCAGTAGTGATGGCACCCCAGACAAACAAGCCAATCACACCAATAGAGATTGTTGGGTCTTCAAACAGGCTGGCAAGTTAAATGCCGAGAACAAAGAAAAGGGATTACAAAGTGAGGACGAGGACGAAGAGCCCCGGCAGTCGAACACCGGGGGCAGAAGAAATCCCCCCCCCCAAGTCAAAATGGTGAACATGATATACGCCACGCACATCCCCAGAAAGGAGCGCAAATGGGCACTCAGGGACGTCTATGCGGTAGAGCCAGTCGCCCCAAAGTTCAATCAGTGGTCATCATTCCCGATCACCTTCGATCGTCGAGTTCATCCGACTAGTATCCCCATGGCGGTTCGGCCGCACTGGTCCTTGACGCAATCATCGACGGATTCCACCTAACACGAGTCCTGATGGATGGTGGAAGCAGCCTCAACCTGCTCTACCAGGATACAGTACGGAAGATGGGCTCCCTCATGAATGAAACCCACAAAGACTACCTTTAAAGGAGTCATACCAGGCGTAGAGGCCCGCTATACGGGCTCAATCACGCTGGAGGTGGTCTTCGGTTCTCCGGACAACTTCCAAAGCGAAGAGTATATCTTCGATATCGTCCCATTCCGTAGCGGCTACCACGCACTGCTCGGACGAACCGCGTTTGCTAGATTCAACGCAGTGCCACAGTATGCTTATCTCAAGCTCAAGATGCCCGGTCCACGCAACGTCATAACAGTCAATGGCAATACAGAACGCTCCCTCCGAATAGAGGAGCACACCGTCGCCCTAGCAGCAGAGGTCCAGAGCGGCCTTCTCAAACAGCACCATAGTACGGCTATCGAGCCCCTGGACATCATTAAGAGGGTCCGGACTACACTGCAGCAGGACAGCACGGCTCATCAAGAGCTCGATTAGCAATTCGGCCTCCGTCCCAGCCGCGATGAAGTAGTGGCATTCGCACCACGCATACATAATTATGCACTCAAAATCCCATGGACATCGACGGAGACACAAGCTAACCCGGGATCTATAGTTCGGCTAGACCAATCCCGGACACGCATACTTTCACCTTTTTCTTTTTGTTTCAGGTTCCTTCCCCCACGGGCCTGATCACCAGTCCCTTTGAAGGATCGGCATACAAAGGAGGCAAGCAGCATAGGTGTGTAGGGTAACCTCTATACGTTCTTCTTGACGGTATTTCCACTTATTTCTCAGGACCCGCACGCTGCGCCTTCTTGTTCCCGGCATGTTAAATAGTCCGGATGTTTATCACACTATTTGTACAAGATACTCCTTAACGTATCCATCCAGTTATAATAAAAATGGTTTGCGGCCCAGTTTCTGTGGTTTGCGTTTCTTACCTCATTTTTATATCAATTTGCTTATTGATCGCATCCATACAATCCGGTACGTCTCATATTCGCCAGGGCTCCCTATCGTCCCATAATACGGCAGCAAAGTCCGAACACTTCTTATAGATAAGTTCGGCACCCCGAATTTAGCATTATATGCATTGGCTCCAAATCATGTCTTTGGTCAATAGTTGGGTTGCCCGGCTCCTGTGCTTGCTACCCTACGTTCCGCTGAATCGGTTAGGGTAGTAAAGGGAGAACTACTGCGATTGTGCCCTGGCCTTGACTAGATGAGCACCTCAGTAGAGAAAGCCGAAAACTGACTGTCATGATATGGCGAGAGCCGGTCAGCTGTTCGAGGTTTACAAATCGTTGGAGATTTTTTCCGCGTTATGCGAGACATCGGCACTCCCCGATCAGATGCTGACAGCACTCTGGTTTAAACCAGGGGATGCGCCCATGCTTTATTATAAAACTCCTATGGCTAAGTGAGGGTGTTCAAGCCGTATAGTCTGATTGACTTGTTCGTTGCGCTAAACAACTCCTTCAAGGACCATGTAATTGGATCAAGATTGTTTAGATTCCATGCCGAACACCTCCGTACTACCAATGTGAGGGAAGAAGCCGACGACTGTCCAACCCTCAGATTACATGCAACACGACCGCACAGGAGGAAACAATTCAAAGCATAATAAAATTACTTTACAAAAACCGGCTTTGTTTTCATAATACAAAGCAAGGGCAACATGAGTACATTCATTCAAATACAATGTCCTGCGAACATTGCGCCGCTACAAGTCGAGACCCTTCTATGACATCCCCAAAATATCGCTCGGGCGTGTGGGGCTCCTTGCCCTCCGGCGGCCCGCTAGCAACTTCAACGGCGTTCATCTTCGCCCACCACATCTTGTAGCGAGCGAAGGCCATACAGGCACCTTCAATACAGGCGGAGCGCTTGATGACGTCCAGCCGAGGACAGGCGTTCACCATCCGCCTCACGAGCCCGAAGTAGCTGCCAGGCATAGCTTCGGCTAGCCATAGCCGGATTCTCAAATCCTTCATGGCTAATTGGGCCACCCTGTGCAGCTCCACCAGCTGTTTCAGCTGATCGGTAAAGGACACGGGAGGCTCTGACACCGCATATTGCGACCAGAAGAGCTTCTCCATAGAACCCCCTCCTTTGGCTCGATAGAACTCCACGGCGTCCGATACACTGCGTGTTAAATCAGCAAAAGCCCCTGGGGAACTCCGAACCCGGGTTAGTAAAAGGTACTGCTTCTCCGCATACTTGCTTTGTATCTTAAAAGACTTACCCGCCGTGATCTTCTTAGCCTCTTGGATCTCCTGGAGGGCGGCCTGGGCCTCATTCCATGCGGTCTTCGCACTCTCACGAGCCTTGGTGAGTTCGGCCCCTTGAGCCGACGCATCATTCTCCAAGGTCTCACATCTGTTAACCGCATCCTGGAGCTCCTGTTGGACTTCTTTGACCTGGGCCTTGAGCTTCTTACGGGCGGCTTGCTGCTGGACAGCCTTCTCCTCGGCCTCACCCAGGGCCTTCCTCAGGGCCTCGACCTCGTTCGTGGCTTCTGCACATATCATGACACAGCTGTCAATATACAACGCTTATTCTTTTCCGAACACATAGTAGGACGTCACTCACCTTGCTTCTCCTGGAGCCGAATTTTAACCTCGCCGAGCTCGTTCTCGGTCCGCTCCAGCCTCTACTTCAGTTCAGAGAACTCGGCAGTATGCGAGGTCGCAGCCAGCAGTGACTCCTGCTTATCGATACATATTCAGTTAGCCTCCTATAATTAAGGATTGATCCTTTGTCCGGTTCTTCTCGCCGAACACCGGGTAGTGTCTTAGGGGCTACGGACTACACGGGGTTTTTCTCTTTCTTACCTCGAAACCTGTCAACAGGTTGCTGCAGGCTTTAGTCCGCTCTTGGCGGACTGAACCTTCTCGATCACCGCACCCATAAGGACATGGTGCTCGTCCACTACGGAGGCGCCTCGTAGCGCCTCCATCAGGTTATCTGGCGCCCCTGGATGGACAGGAGCCACCGGTGGAGGCGACGCACCCCCTCCTTCTAAGGGGGCTGCTCGCCCGACTCCGGAGCCATATGGGTCTCCGGAATCGTATTCGGCTGAGGGCCGAACTAGATGCGGCCCTCTTCGCCAATCTCCATGGGGATCGGCTCCCCCATGTGTCCGGCAGTGGAAGTCTCGCCTCGTGGCGCCCCCCGGACAACATCCTGAGCTCCTCCCTGGTTCGGAGCGGCCCTCTGAGACAACACTTCGGTGTCGTCCCTGGCCCCGGGGGAATAAGCAGGCGGTGGCGACATGCTCGCCATCTCCGATGGAGCCAACGAACCTCCAGACGAGGATCGTTGGATAAGGTCGCGGGCCGGACTGCAATAGTATAGTTAAACTATGTCAAGATAAATGGAGAGAAAGGGCCGGATGTGCGCACAAGCAAGCCATGCCACTTACGATGCGGCCCGGGGCTTAGTGTGGGGGCGTCGTTCCGGACTACTGTCGACATCCCATGCGGTGTTGACCGCTGGGACGCCTTTCCCCTTCTTGGGCGTTTCCGCCTCCAGATGCGCCGGAGCCGCCCTCTTCTTTTTGTTCTTCCTATCCTCAGGAGGAGGGTTGTGTTCTTCCTCCTCCTCCTCTTCCTCGTCCTTGTCTTCCGGGACATAGGAATGAGCCTCGTCGTTTTCGGACGTCACGTCTGCAGTGCCCTTGCGGCGAGGGCCACTCTTGGCCCCCTTGGTCTTCTTCTTGGCCTTCTTCTCCGGCGCCGTGTATGGCACCGGCACCAGCATCTTCGCTCGACGCGGGATGACCGGTTCTTCAGGCAGCGAGCCAGACACTGGATCCGCTTCGCCCTCTCCATCCAGTCCTGAAAAAGCAATAATAAAAGCTCATGCATCATCCTTGAAACAAACATGCAGGGAATACATTCAAAAAGACATACCTCGCTAGCGAGATGCTTAGCGTTGTGCCCGCGATCTGAATCCACGACCGGCGGTTTCTCGTCGCCCTTAAAGAGCAGCTTACATGCATCTTCGTGAGAAGTCTCGAAGAGCCTCACCAAGGTCTGGTGCTTCTTTGGATTGAACTCCCACAAAGGGCGGCTTCGGCGCTGGCACGGAAGAACCCAACGCACTAACATCACCTGGATTACATCACCGAGCTTGACGTTCTTGGTTATCATACTCTGAACGCACGTTTGTAGCGCTATCAGCTCATCAGGCGAACACTAGTCCGGACTCTTCTCGACCCAGGAGGTGAGTCGCATGGGAGCACCGGAGCGGAACCCGTCAATGGCGGCCCAAGTGGTGCCGCGGGGTTCTGTGATGTAGAACCACTTTCTCTGCCACTCTGCCATGAAAGGGCCTTTTGGCCAGGAGACGTTGGGCAGCTTACTCACCATGGCTCCTCCGCACTCCGTGTGCTGGCCGTCCACCACCTTTGGCTTCACGTTGAAGACTTTGAGCCACGACCCGAAGTGGGGATCGATGCAGGGGAAGGCCTCACACACGACGATAAACGCCGAGATGTTGAGGAAGGAATTTGGGGATAGATCGTGGAAATTGATCCCATAGTAATACATCAGCCCGCAAACAAAAGGGTGGAGTGGAAACCCTAGTCCGCGGAAGAAATGAGGGAGGAATACCACCCTCTCGTTGGGCTCCGGCGTGGGGACGATTTTTCCCTCGGCCGGCAAGTGGTGGGCGATTCCCTCAGCCAAGTATCCGGCAGCCCGGAGCTCAGTAATGTCCTCCTCCTTGACGGAGGAGACCATCCACTTGCCCTGACATCCGGATCCGGACATGGTTGCTTGAGTGGAAAAGAGATGAGTACTTGGGCACTGGAGCTTGAGATTGGAAAGACAGAGGCAGAGAGAGCGTGAGAGAGGAAGACTGAGTCCTTATCCCCTTATAAAGGCAGCGTATATTAAAAGCTTCCTCACTCGCCCTAAAAACTCGCCTACTCCCAAGGACCGTATAAACGGCACGGTTGGGTTACCCATGCCCGCATTGATGAGAATCCCGCGATAAGGGGACACGATCTTTGCTTTGACAAGACGTGCCAATGGCAACCGCGTCTCAAAACATGGAGCGGCAGACAAAAAATGGTTCAAAATTATGACCGGACAGACGTGATGTCATGTTGTAAAAAGCTGTCAGCGGATAGGACTTGTGTAAAAAATATATATATTCTCTCTGCGGTTGTGCGTGGTATGTAACAGGTCCGGATACTATCTTCGCATCCGAAGACTATCTTGGAGTTCGGAGAAAGGGGAACCCGCCTTGCAATGCCGAAGACAATCTGCACGCCGGACTCCTCGTCATTGAAAGCCAGGTTCAGGGGCTACTGGGGGAGTCCTAGACTAAGGGTTCCCCGGGCGTCCGGCCTGTTATCCATGGGCCGGACTGATGGGCTGTGTAGACATGAAGGCCGAAGACTGTACCCGTGTCCAGATTGGACTCTACTTGGCGTGGAAGGCAAGCTTGGCGACCGAAGATTCCTTCTTATGTAACCGACTCTATGTAAACCCTAGATCCCCCCGGTGTCTATATAAACCGGAGGGGCCAGTCTGGAAAGGACACACATTAACATAGTCATATAGGCTAGGCTTCTAGGGTTTAGCCAGTACGATCTCGTGGTAGATCAACTCTTGTAATACCCATATTCATCAAGATCAATCAAGCAGGAAGTAGGGTATTACCTCCATAGAGAGGGGCCGAACCTGGGTAAACATCGTGTCCCCCGTCTCCTGTTACCATCGATCCTAGACGCACAGTTCGGGACTCCCTACGCGAGATCCGCCGGTTTTGACACCGACAACGACGTCGAGACCTCGGACCGAACGAACCGGAGCGGGGGAAGACGCATGCGGAGGGGAGTACGAGGGTTGACTTGTTCGGGTGCAGGGTGGGCGGGTGGAGCTGCCGCCGCCGGACAATGTGTGGTAGTAGAGGGATGGCCTGGCCAACGCCATTGGCTATGATGCCCAGCCGTTGTATAGGAAGAGGACGAAAGATTGAACAAAATAAAGAAATACAAATGGATAGGTGGTTGGTCCCATATGTCTGTGTACGAGACCTGCTGGGTCCACCTGAGGAGGGGAATATGTTGGGAGGAAGGAGATTCAAAGCACGGCAGCCGAGTGAACTAGTTTTTTTAATGGACAAGTGAACTAGTTACATACATAAGCAAATAGCCACTAAAAAATCAAACAGGTTAATGGGTTCTTAAAAGAAATATTTCGGACAAAACAGATAATTACGACACATAGGCTAATGCATGAAACACTCAAATGATAAAGGTGCTTATAAATAGATAAAGTACAACATGGAGACCTTCCTGGCACGCTTGATCATGACGCTGCGGTTGTCCATGTACTCGTCAGTTACGGGAAGCAGACACACCCTCATGTCCAAGATCTGCCTGTACATGTCGTAGCATGCGTATGCGTCCTTGGCCGCGTAGGTTTTGTAGGCTAGATTCATAGGTACCTCCCACGTGTTCAGGTCCTTGGTATCGTTGTCTTCTTTCATGTTGGTGTATCAGGGGTCGATGATGGTCTCGGCGAGGTCAACCACGGAGTCCTTCTCCTGCCCGTTGCTGATGATCTTGTATTGCTTCTGGATGTCGACAAGCTTGTTGCACCAGATGGTCGAAACGTCACGTTCTTCCTTCTCACCACCGTAGCGAAGGTGCAGTCGGCGCTGCCGATGAAACGGGCGAATACTCCAGAACCTCTGATGGCCCTACAGAAGTGGTAGATGAGAACCTCGTCCCGCACACATACCTGGGCGACGGCGATCCGCTGGTCCCTGTCAGGAGATGAATGGATGGGCACAAGCTCTAGTCCTACAACCTTGTGCTTTCTCGTCCTGTAGGTACTGCTTGAACTCGGCGAGGCAGAGCTTCACCGAGTCCGGATCATTGGTGTACATCACATTCAACTTGGTGCAGCCATAGGACTGAACGGCGAACTCAAAGGGGAACTCCTTGCTGAAGTCCATATCCAGCAGGCTCACCCCTCGGATCGCCATTGGAGTCTCTTCAAGTGAACGAGTGGGTAGGCGGCGGCAGCAGTTCGTTTTTCAGCTCTTGGGGAACTGGATTCAACAGTAAATTGAGTGTGTACAGGCGACAACAGTTACTACCCCTCCCTCGTCCGTTGCACGCCCGGCAGAAGATGCACCCTCGGCACATTCAAATGCCTCCATTAAGAAACCTACTCCGGCCACACGTCGGTTCACGAGCGGGTCTGTATTAACTTTAATAGAAATTTATACTTAAAACAAGCAATGCATTGGCTCGTTCTATCAGTGCCACAGGATCAACATGCACAACAATTAGATTTATTATTCTCAGGATGCACACGATCAGCACATTTGTCGCACTTTCACACAGGTAATACTACCAAGTTTGAACTGTTTGTTATGGTTGTTGTCCTCTGCATCATCACGCCGTGTTTCCCAGCTTGCAAGATTCAGAACCAACAAATAAGATCCAAATAATAAGTACAACAAAGATGCCTACACATCTCATTGATTCCCATCTTGCAAGATTCATAACCAACAAATAAGATTCAAATAATAAGTACAACAAGTATGCCTACACATCTCATTGATTCCTAGCTTGCAAGATTTAGAACCAACCCATTAGAGCCTTTTGATAAAGTGAATATCGGGATTAAATCCATCTTGGCTAGCCATGTCATACAACTGAAGAACTTGGTGAATGCTCTTGACCATCACAACATCTGTAGTTGAGTATTCCTATTTGCACAGCACAAACAAGAAGAGCATGATTACTATAATAGTGGCACTCCTTGAACTCAACCTGCAGCTCCACTCGGATGAGGCCTGCCTCGAGTTCCATGATTCAATTCATGCGCCTTTTTCTGCAGTTCACCTGAAATGAAGCAAAGATTGCATCATTCAGCTAGCAAGAAGTACTTGCTCTCGTGAGCTAGTAGGTTCTTCTTTA
Organism: Triticum aestivum; assembly: GCF_018294505.1. Classification (NCBI taxonomy): domain Eukaryota; kingdom Viridiplantae; phylum Streptophyta; class Magnoliopsida; order Poales; family Poaceae; genus Triticum; species Triticum aestivum. The sequence goes on along the minus strand of NC_057799.1, from coordinate 549,894,932 downwards.
GTAGTTGCACTAAAATTGAGGAACATTAAGGTTGGTTGTCCGGCTCATGTAAGGTGCAACTATAATTTGCTTATCCTTTTGTGCAGTTCCACTAAAATAAAGTGCCATTGTGGTGACAGTGATGGCTCATCTTGCAAAGGCTAATAAAATGTTACACGAGATTACCAGCAGAATTTGACGGAGATTTTGGAAACTCCAATCACCATTTTGTGCAGTTCCACAAAAATTGAGAGATGTTGCCCAAGTGACATTTTAGTTGAACTGCACAAGACACTCATTCCAAAAAAAGTGTTTTGTGCAGTTCACCAAAAGGTCACAATAGCAACAAGGTGAAATGGATATCCCTATCTGCACAAAAAGATAGAAAGTAAACAATTGCTGGTCAATAAGAATATACGAAACATATACGAAATGAAAAGAAGCATCTTAATTATGTTCATGGCAATCACGCAAGGACAGTAGAAATTTTAAAACGTCAGCAATGCTTCATGTTACCAGAAGCATTACGATCAACAATGAGATTCCTCAAATATGGGATTACTTTAATGGTGGCATTGCTTGTTTACCAGATACAGTAAATCAACAGCAGCTAAAGAGTTGGTTTAAGGGCATGGGACCGTGGGGACACAAGGACACTCAGCAGCGTAAAGGAGCAACTTACTTATCATCCTGGGGAAAACAGCAGGAGTACCATTTGTAACACAGTTTAATTGCATCTTATCACTGGAGGCATTAGATTAACAATAACACTGGTTAGACATGTCCCTAAGGTAACAGTGTGATCGCTTCATTTTACATGCGCCCTTACATTAACAACAGCAAAAGGTTGGTATAAGGACATGCGACAGTGGACGCATCAGCACAATGTACCTACAAGGAGGCATAAAGTGGTGATGTCGAGTTTGTTCATGCTATGTGAGGGCAACAAATCTAATCCTGGAGACCTTTTACTATGTGAGGGTAGCAAACCTAATCCTGGAGACCTTTTACTATGTGAGGGCAGCAAATCTAATCCTGGAGACCTTTTACTATGTGAGGGCAGCAAATCTAATCCTGGAGACCTTTTACTATGTGAGGGCAGCAAATCTAATCCTGAGACCTTTTACTATGTGAGGGCAGCAATTCTAATCCTCGAGACCTTTAACTATGTGAGGGCAACAAATCTAATCCTGGACATACTCTGTTGACTTGTCCACCAGCCGCCACTTTCTATCCTTTTTTCAACCAATAATAGATCTGTTCCTTATCCAGTTTGTACTGTGTTTTCCCATTATTTCCCTTTTCAACCAAGAAACCGGTTGGGTATCCGGTCTCTACTACTTTCACCATATTATTTCCTCTTTGAATCAAGTCCTAGATTCATGCTACAACTTTCCCCCCTTTCTTCGTTGTTTGAACAAAGTCCTAGATTCGAATGCATGAAGTAGCTTTACCTCTAATAATACAAAAAAATTAGGTGGCTTTCGAAGAGCTGATGAGAGTAGAAAAAGATGCACATGCAGACACGTGGGGAGCTGGGGCAGTAGAGCAAGGCCGCTTTCGAAGAACTTATACCTGAGGGTCGTTGGGATGTCGGCGGCAGGTTGGATCTGCGGACAATACGGCAGGGAGGAAGAAGGGTCGAAGGACCTCCCTAGCCGGCGCTGTGTCGGAGAGAACGGCACGGGCAGAGGATCGGGCCCCTCCGGCAGCTGTGGGTTTCCTCCCTCGCCGGCGATGACCGCGTGAACGATGCACCTAGTCCTCTACACACACCAGCCGAAGGGATCCGGCCGGATCTGTGACTAGCGGTGAGCAGAGAGAAAATATCGCTACCGTTGTCTTGTTTATATCTTGAGAGGATGAGAGAATGAAGAGAGCAACCCTAGTAAAGCAAGCGCTCAGGCCCCTGCGTATATATATAGTGGAGTGATTATCTTTTTCTCTCCACAACAAGCGTTTCAATTTGTGTACGCGGCATTAAAGAAAAGAAACTCTCTATTTAAGGTGACTAACTGTACGAGTCCTACTTACTACTACTACTACTAGTAGTATTGTTCACTTGTGCTCCCCGGCCCTCCATTGATTGAACAACCCCACGGGTGAATAAACATACAGTACTAGTATTTATATAGAACGAACAAGCTCGAACTATTTTCGCGTAGTTAAAAGTTGAGGGCGGGGCTTTTCCCGGGCAGTACGCGCGGCAGTTTTCACGTAGGCGGTTTGACAGAGAGGCGAGGAGGGTGAGGGAGTAGCGGATTCAACTTACTTACTGCTGGAAAGGTCGGGCTATGCGATTTGACGGCGCGTTACTGCTGGAAAGACTTGTGATATGACTACTCACTATAGTCATGAATTACTGGCGGTACGACCGGGGTGATGCCCCCCTTCCATTCCACACTGTAATCTGGTGCATGACACGTATTACGTCGACCCGGATGCTGCTGGCTGTCCCACATGTCGGCGAAGTAGTACGTAGTAGCAAGAAAGGATCAAAGAATCATGCGGTATAAGTCTTTCTAGAGATTCCAACAAGTGACTACATACGGAGCAAAATGAGTGAATCTACACTCTAAAATATGTCTACATACATCTATATGTTGTAGTCAATTTGAAATGTCTAAAAAGACTTATATTTAGGAACGGATGGAGTAGTAGTACTACTACTCATGTCGGAGGAGTGTGAACCACGGCAGCCCAGTGAATCAGCAGTAGAAAACAATGTGCTGATATGGCCATAAAAAACAATGTGCCACGGTCCAGACTCTAGCATGTACAGTACTATTCCTCTTTGTTTGGATCCCTTAGTTAGAGCTAGTTTGGGTTGAAATAGCCTCAAATTATCCATACAGGAGGGGTTAGTTTGAGCTAGCTTGCTCTAACCCATCTAAAAAAACTAGCCCGGTGGAGAGGTTCTAATTGGGTTAGTTCTCCTCGGGCCCACTAAAAGAGAACTAAAAAAATCTCCCCTGCCCGCACTAAAAAAATATGTACGGTGAAGCGTAGCTGTGGTTCGAAAAGGAGACCAAAAGTGATGACAGGTATAGGTCGCACGCACCCAACTAGTGGTAGTACTAGACAAACGACTGGTTTTGCCCTAAAAATAGAGGCACAAGTGCTCAGTACTCCTATTCTATCAACGCGAGTCCCATCTAACAACAGCGTCTGTGCTACAGCTAGCTCTTCTCCCATGGCGAGGCGCTGCGCGACGAGCGCGGCCTCGAGGTGCACATTCTTCATCGTGACCTCCGGCACCTGCAGGGCCACCAGGGCTTGAAAGAGTTCGTCACCATGGAGGCCGATGAGGGTGGCAGCGCAGGCTAGAGCAGTACGGCAAGGTCGTCCGCGCACTTCTTGACGGCGGCGAACTTGCGGATGGAGTTGACCATCATGTCATCCATGCGACAGGCGAAGCCGGCGTCAGTGAGGGCTACGACGCCGGCGGTCGCCAGCACCGTCTAGAAACGCTGCGCGGTGCGGGGTCGCAGGCCGGCACCTTGGATGATTTGGCACAGCCGACTGCCGCTCACGTCCATCGCCTCCATAGGTGCTTCTGGCTTCTGGTCACTTGGTCTTGGATTGGAGTGAGCAGTGTTGCGCAGAGACTAAGGAGGAGTAGATGGATTGGAGTGGTGGGGCGCCTTTATATGAGAATCCAAACTCTGTTGCATTCACATCGTGATGGCTCTATTCTGCTTCTCCAATTAATTCCCTCTGCATGTAATTTGAGGATGCATCATTGACCGTTCAACGTCTCGGGAACCGCTACCCTCTCCCGCCTTGGCATTCAAGCACCTATGGAGGCGACTGCCACTCGCGTCTATCGCGTGTCAGGAGACATTCCTGTCGACGACGAGGTGCCTATCGTGACTTCGTAAATTTCAAGATGATAGTACTAGTATACTCAATATTGTGCACCGCGACCAAGGCCGAAAGGAAAACGAGAGAACTACGTACTTATTTACGGTGTAGATTCACTCATTTTGCTCCATATGTACTCCGTCTCGGTGTAGTCTAGTCACTTGTTGAAATCTCTAGAAAGGCAAATACTCCTTTCTGGTTTACAGGGCTATACTAGCAAGTACTACAATAGTGGGCTCACATAGCAATTTATTCTCATGCAAGAGCCTGGCTATATGCGTGCTACAAGGTTCGCAACTTCCACGTTCGGGTTGCACTTGGCTCTTCGCCTCGTTGAGAAGACGAACAATGATGTTACTACTACTGCTTCTACAGTATCGAATCCACTGTTGCATGTCCGTCCACCGCGAGCGGGAGGGATAGCTTGTTGTAGTACTATAAGCAAAAACCTGTCCTCGTCTGTGAGCCACCGCGCGCATGGGCGAGGGAGAAGGCATGTACAGTAAAATCAAGCTTCTTCTTATTGTACGAGTTGACGCGACACATCATAGCACTGGCCCCACATGGTTGCCTCTAAACTTGGCGGAAAGACCCGCAGTGTACAATACTCCATTTGCTGCAACCTCTAACATTTACCCCACCACAAATTAAAATATATATTCCTGTCTTGACCAGATGAGCATGCAAACTAGAATCACCAGGATGACAGGTAGAGCCAGAAGATTATTTTAATCAAAAAATAAAGCATGGAGTCGACCCCAACGATTGAGCCAGAAGATTATTTTAATCAAAAAATAAAGCATGGAGCCGAACCCAAAGATTTTAAGCTTACAGGCACGGTACACGCTATCCTAGACTACTCTACGCACGAAACTGCCACACGAGCGTCCGGGCTGCGCTTGGCTCTTCGCCTCTTCGGGAAGTCGAACAATGGCCCTATTTGGTTTCATGAGTTAGAGTTAGTTTGGGTTAGTTTGGACTCAACTAACTCAAAAATATCCAAACGGGAGGGTTAGTTTGGGTTAGATGCATCTAACCCATCAAAAAATCTAACCCACCCAAGAGGTGCTTATTTGGGTTAGTTCTTCTTGGGACCACTAAAAAACACCTTTTCTCTCACTCTCCCCGCAGCATAGCCCCTTGTCTCCCTGCGGCCCGTCCGCCCGCCGGTAAGCAGTCGCGGTTCCTTGCATGGCCCGTCCCCGTCGGTCTTAGCCAGCGTGACTCCTTGCACAGGGATGGCGGATTCGGTCGGCGGGCTGCGTGAGAGGCCAGCACGGCTCCTTGCCGGGCACGTCCCCGTCTGCCTCGGCCAGGCTCGCTCCGCCAAATCCGGCAGGAAATAGGGTCCAAAGTAGCCAAATGCTGGAGTACTACTGTAGTGGAGGAGTACTACAGTATGCTTATGGCCATCTGACACCGATTGAACTGTTGCATGTCCACCACGTGCGGGAGGGAGAGCGTGTAGCGAACGAAAGCTTCTCCTAGTCCTGCCAGCCACCACGCTCATGGGCGAGGGAGGGACGCAGCTTCATTGACTTACTACTCCTGCCTTTGCGTCCATGACAGGTGGGCCCAACAGGTCGGTGGCCCACCTGTCATGCAGCCAAAGGCAGGTGCGGTTAAGGCAAGAGGGCGTTGTAGTAATCAAACTTCTCGGTCTTGTACGAATTGACACGACACATCAAAGCACTGCACTCGATATATTTCAATAATTTGCGTTTATCGATGCATTAATTCCAACGCATGCATGCATGTCGTGACTCTCCTTTTGATACTTGCATGTGTTGATTTAATGCACCTTGAAGTAGTATGAATATGTGACGGTAAAGCTTTGTAATGCCCCGGCTCTAATAAAGCGAGAGATGGTTGTGCACGAGGAGGGCGAGATCATGCAGACGGAACAGGACCCGACGATGCAGCTCTCTATGGTCTCGATGGACCTCACCTTGCTCCACTGCCCCTTGTGCCTCCGCCCCTTGAAGCCTCCAGTGTATGAGGTTCGAATACGCCTCATCCATTCGGCTGATCGAGCAAGGTGCAGGTTTCTTGATTGATGTGTTGTTCGATTGATTTCTGCAGTGCAAGGGAGGGCACCTGGCTTGCGCGGACTGCCGCGTCGAGCGCCCTGGGAACCAGCGGCAGTGCCAGAAGTGTGAGCGCGGCGGTGGCTTCGATGTGCGGAACACGGCGGTGGACGCCGTCCTCTCCTCGGTGTGGGTGGAGTGCCCGCACGAAGGCTGTGGGCTCTACGTCACTTAGCACAAGCTCGCCGATCACCAGAGCGTGTGTAACATCCCAAATTTTCAATTTGGAATGTTATACATTAGATCATCATGCATATCATATTTTATTGCATTTCGGTTTGCGATCCTAGAAATTCTAAGCAACTCAAGGACCCACGGAGAGAGTTGCGGATTTCACGATTTTCATATTTGAATTTTATCAAATATCAAAACGAGGATCATTTGTTTTAATTATTTTCTCTCCGAAATATTTCATATCAAAATACATGAGAGGGGATAATATGACTTCTCCAAAAATAATGAAATATTGGAGGAAAAATATTAAAAACAAATATTTGATTTTATTCAGATTTTATTTCTATTTTATTTGCCTAGGAATAATATGTGTTTTTCAAAATTTCATTTTAGGACCAAATAAATGTTCATCTTGTACGACTTATTTTAGAGGACGGGGAAAATTTATTTCGGGAGTTTTGGAGTCCGTTTAGTATTTCTTTTCCTTCTCTTTCTACACGTCCGAATTGTTTGAAAAAAAGTCAACCGATTCCGGGCCGTACCCGAGCAGGACTCCTCGGGCCGGGCCTTATAAGCCACGACCCCGGCGCCCCCAGCCCACCCGAGCCGCCGCCGCCGCCG